>NW_019396063.1:184883-276284 GCF_000591075.1 Eurytemora carolleeae | reverse complement strand
CCCCCCCCCCCATATTACCACAGATTATTTAATGGGAAAATAAATGGAAAAGTGCGCTTTGCTTAAACATGTTCAAATCTAACCCTCGGTCCCCAATGAAACCTTTCCTATTAACTCCCTTCCTCCATACCTGCAATAAACCCTGTTTTTATTCTTTAAAACTGACGAAAACAATTTTATCTCCTTATTAGGGTGGAAACGTGAGGCCTGAATATTCGGGTTTGAATTAAATATTAATATTTACGATGCACATAATAATCCTATGCATTGTAATGCTAAAGTAAAAAGATTGTGTAGATGTATGCAAATATATATAAGTATATGCAATAAAGCAAAGGGGGAATCTATCCAGAATTCTTATTTTTCAATCATCAGATTAGGCCATTTTACTGGGTAGATTGTACTCCTGGCGTTTCTGAAATCTGAATATAATTTCAAGTAGATTGCCCCTCTGATCACCCAGAAATATGGATCTAATTTTGAGTAGATTGCCCCTCTGATATACCAGAAATGCATACAGATACTATCAATATTATCGTCAAAAATTCCTGGCTCATATTTTCGTTATTAAACTAAAGTTGAGAAACATGGGAATGGGAGAGGGGAATGAAAAAATGAGGGAGGTGGGGATGAATTAATGGGGAATGAGGAGACGGAAAGAGTAAGAAATTTAGAGGTTCCAAATAATTTTTTATCAGCTGATTAAGATTGCTAATTAATCTGATTATTAATTGATAAAAAAAAAAATAATGTCCATTTCATGATAGAATTATACAATGTCTCAAATTTTTGATGAGATATCAGAGAAATGGAATAATTCCGGTGTTATAACAGATACACCTCCTATATCTTTATTAGACCCCTAGCTCCTGCCAAAGAATGAAAAGAACACAAGGTGACAAACTTAATAAAGCCAAGGATTTTTATCTAATTCCGACAATTAAAGTAAACGTGATACTACCGCAGAATGACAAGCTCTAGTAAATTTAATTGTTTTAATTTACTTCTTCATCGTACATTATATTTTTTAATCGTTTTTTTTCATTACACGGACACTATGGACGTTATTTTAAGTAACCTTCAATTAAAAACAATGGCACGTCCGATTCACAACGATACCTTTTTTATAACTCAATCTGAGTAAAAAATTAAGGAAGATATTAATCTTGTTACATTTTTAAACATTCTTCAATGGCTCTGCAGCACAAATGACCAAGCCAAATCTAACGATCCCTTTCAACCCTATCAGTCGAATTGTATTGTTTATTATCTGGAAGAGAGTTTGAGGAATAATGATTCTACAAGTATGCAATAATAAACTTGAAATTTAGACATGTTATATTTGTTTATGGCTGCATAACGTTTCAAACTGTTAATGTCTAAATGACATGATGATAATATAATCTGTTGTAAAATAAACATGAAAAGGCATTGTTCGCATATTTCAAAATGTGCATAATACTCGATATAAGAAACATAATTATCAGCGTTCTGTAATGCTCATTATGAGCAAAGAAATTGAGTCTTTGCCACAAACTCTGATTTTTAAATCCTTTTACCTTAACACCCCAATGTTGTAGACTTTATATTTCAAACTATGACTTTTATTTTATCAAACAATCGAAGTTTGAAATATCAAAGGTTTACATAATTTGGTTGTGGATGTATAGGTATTAGAAAATTGGGATTTGTTGCAAAGACTCAATTCCTTTGTGTGTGTAAATTGTCATCGCGTTTTAAGTTAGAAAGTCAGGCTCTTATATTTTTTCGAATGGAGATATTTCATAATTATTTAATAAAGGAATTGAATCATAGTTTGAAATATCTAAGGAATACAGCATTGCATTGTTTGGATTTAAAAACTAGAGTTTGTGGCAAAGACTCAATTCCTTACTGGTGTAAGGTGCAGGCTAGAACTAGAACTAGAACTAGAACTAGAACTAGAACTAGAACTAGAACTAGAACTAGAACTAGAACTAGAACTAGAACTAGAACTAGAGAATTAGAATCATAACTAGAACTAGAAATAGAACTAGAACTAGAACTAAAACTAGAACTAGTACTAGAACTAGAACTAGAACTAGAAGTAGGACTAGAATTGAACTAGAACTAGAACTAGAACTAGAACTAGAACTAGAACTAGAATTAGAATTAGAACTAGAACTAGAACTATAGAATTAGAATTATAACTAGAACTAGAACTAGAACTAGAACTAGAACTAGAACTAGAACTAGAACTAAAACTAGAACTAGAACTAGAACTAGAACTAGAACTAGAACTAGAACTAGAACTAGGACTAGAACTAGAACTAGAACTAGAACTATAGAATTAGAATTATAACTAGAACTAGAACTAGAACTAGAACTAGAACTAGGACTAGAATTGAACTAGAACTAGAACTAGAACTAGAACTAGAACTAGAACTAGAACTAGAACTAGAACTAGAACTAGAACTACGACTAGAACTAGAACTAGAGCTAGAACTAGACTAAAGCTAGAACTAGAACTAGAATTCTATGATAAATGTTCCAAGGGTTAAATAGAAGATAAATGGCCTCCTGGTGAGCTGAACGAAACATAGAACAACATCGCAGCAGCATTGTGTATAAACCGTATTCTGGGATCCGTATATCACTATGTTATGTATACAGTATACAGTAGATATATATACAATCTAAATGTAAAACCCCGCTAGGTTAAGGATGCAACACTTTATTTTACATTCCGGAAAAACAAGAATTAGAAAGTACACTTCAGGATAAGCAAGGAAGGAAGGGGAGTGATGGGGTTGCTCTTATTATGAAAACCTAAAAACAAAGAAAAATGATAATTTTTAAAATCTAGATATGATGGAAACTGAAATATTAAAATGCTTAGATATATATATTTATCATATCTATACATCAATTATCTAAACATTATACTATTACCTCGAAAAGTAATCAGTATGCAGGACTTGTATATTTTTAATGATATCTAACATAATCTGCAATCAACCTCGATCTCCTGCTTCTAACTCAATTCTAACCTCCTCGGCTTTTTTCTTCCCAACATTAGATCCCTCCCCCAACCTTCTGGACCATAAGCTTAATGCTTAAAAAGTTTAATCAGGATTCATCAATGAATCCTTGCTATTTTAATCAACTTAACGATTGTTTGCACAAATTAAGATCAGAACAATCATATCAACGATGCATTGCATATATAAGCTTAGCTTTTAGTGATGACCTAATTAGTTGATTGTGGCTGTGTAATTGTGTATATTCAAACCTAACTTCATCTATATATACTTTGCTTTTCTGTCTGTCTGTTTGTTTGTTCGTATCCAATAGACATCAAAACGACTGAAACGATCGGGCCCAAATTTTTTGTGAAACCTCACGTGACCCTAAGGAAGGTTTAAGGGTGATCGATTTTTCAAAAATTTGCCTCTAACAAAATTCGATTTTGGAAAATTTAGATCCGCCAATTTTTTTATGGTTCCTGTTGATGTGCACAAGCCTAGTTTATAATATCCTTGTAAAAATATCATTTGAAAATTGAATTAAGACGCGCAGCTTTGTGAATTTCTTGAAATATAATATGAATACGATGGCGGCTGGGGGTAAAGAAATATAGCCTGGGAATTAATACAGTAAGTTGCATTAATTTATAGAAATATCTCTAGAAAAAGAATTTAGAACCATGAATCCATAATAAAATTCAAATTCCAGACACAGCGTTTATTTCATCAGACACTTTGACAATTGACATTAGACAGAATACATACACATATAATTAAATAGATAACTTACCAGCACACGGACAGCATATCACACACGGTCTATACATACTAGTACACAGACAGTATATCACACGGTACATATTAGACCCGGACAGTATATTACACGGTCTATACATTCTAGTAGACAGACAGTATATCACACGGTGCATATTAGACCCGGACAGTATATTACACGGTCTATACATTCTAGTACACAGACAGGATATCACACGGTACATATTAGACCCGGACAGTGTATTACACGGTCTATACATGCTAACACACGGATAGTATATCACACGGTGTATACGTAAATGCACACGGACACCCTTTCAAACGGTCGATCCGTCTTGGCACTCAGACTGTGTAAAACCATCAGCTGTAGTTGAGGAGATAATTAATGGTTCCGATTCTGTCTTTGAATAAATGGTGGGTAATGATGACGCCGATGACGATATGAAAAGTTTGATTTTCTCTGAAAACAATGTCCAAGGTCAACCTCTTGTGATAAAGATTAAAGATTATAGATTAAAGATTCAAGCAATTCAGTGTGTGAGGAGGAGGAGGGGAGGGGAGGTTAAAAAGAACATAAAAGTAGGGTCAGAAATGTCACTAATAGGGCATTAAATACTGAATNGAGGGATACGGGGAGCCCATAGGTAAAATATGAACTAATAGAAAAATGTAAAGATTGATCTCATCTGACCATAAAAAGTACGTCTATGAACAAAAAAAACTTTACGCACTAGTGAGTAGTGAGTAGTGGAATATTAGATAAAGGGAAGGGTTTTCATGGGATGGAATGTCAAGTAGAAGGGTAGGGTAGGGTGGGGAAGGGTGGGGAAGAGTGGGGAAAGGGGCGGTGTTGTAGTTTTAGTGCCCCCTCGTAAAACAGATTGAAAATTTAAAACAAGTTTCAAGGTTTGCACCTAGGGGTTGGGTCTATAGGGAAAATGGTTGAATATTCATTATTTAGTTGTCAACGTACTTGATGTACGTGGAAACAATATAATTAATTTAGTATCAATGTTTCAATCAGATAAAATGAAAATCTAATAATATTGGTCAGCAGCGGCTTGCTAGAAAATACCGCTAATTTCTGTTTCAATGTTTTTATACTAAGAAGCATAAAACTGTGGATAGGGAACACGACATTACATCAATACTGTATTTGATGATGCAAAGCAAATATGTTCACTATATAGTAACTTATCACTTATCAAGTTATATGGATCTGTTTATGCTACACAATTGCTACGACTCGAGATCATTTAACTAATTAAAGTCATAACTGGAGCATTAAAGTCGTTTGCCTTTTCCAAAGTTTCCAATTCTCATTGTTTGTCGAAAATACTTTTAATTTTAAAACTATTCAGGTCTGATGCTCCCACATCGCCTGTACAGTGCTCGGTCCATATACCGACTGGGAAGCGTACAGCAGTTAATACAAAGGTAAATAAAAACATAAATTTTATTTTCAGCGCAATTCAATTCAATAAACTTCGTCTGTAAACATTTTTAACGTGATATTTTAATTTGATTTTTTACTGATTCACTAGGTGTATTCGATAAAATTTGTTAAAATTGAACATCTGAATTAAAGTAATATACATATTATATATAATTATGTCTTTAAATCAATAACACCCCCCCCCCATCCGTGGCGAAAACAAAGTGTATAGCTTACATCTATTATGCCTGGGTAAATATTGATTTGAATTAATGTGAACTAATCTAACCTACTCAAGCCACCCGCTGTGCAATGTTGATTTACCGTATTCGAATTTAGAGAGGGGGGGGGGAGGCTGCATTGACGGTGGAGTGGAAATGGATAGGGTAGCTTCGACGGTGGAGGGGAAGGGGGGAGGTTAGTTTGTGAGAATCAATGAGATGAGATGTTTGCGTCTTGACATCCTAAAGCGTGTTTTAAAAAATGACTTTTTTTGCCGCCCGAAGCCAATCATTGTGCTTCAATCGAAACAGATTTGCTGATTTTTAAAACCCTTGATTTGATGTCGGAGAGCTATGATTATGCATTTTTAAAATTCTTCGTTCAGAACTACCACATAGATCGTTGAAGAAAAAGGTTTAAATTGATCCAATATAAAGTTCGCTAAAATATTCAAAAACATTTTTGTCAAGCCTATGTTAATATAGAACCCATAGATTTTACAGTAAGGACAAAAGTTATATTGTTTTCTAACTTTTGTCCATGCAAATCTTAACGAGTTTTTCCATGCTGATCAGTAAACCAAAAAAGTTTAATTACGGAAATTATTATTATGTGCTGAAAAACCTGATCTGAATAATTACAAACTTTAACAAACTTTAGTGTCCTTTCTTCTTAATCTATGGTTTGAATGCACAGGGACCAGATTGGTTTTACACATGCAATAATACGTACACAATGATATCATGAATCGCTGCAGATTAAAGTTGGCTATTTTATTTTTTCCCACAAATTTGCGGTGAGACCGAGCGCAGGAATTGGCAGACTTTTTATGACTGCCATGCAATTGTCAGCCGTGCAAAAACTGGTTCAAAGCTTGATATTACAACGGAAGGAGGTTTGTGGAGGGGTTGAGGGTAATGTTAAATACTGATTTTTATACCAATATATGAGATATCAAATACGTAGGTATCCAATATATATATATATATTATTCTGTCAAAATTGGTATTTAAGTTGTTTAAAATATGTTTGTATTTTTATCCAGGGATGCATATTGACAAATTTCAACAAAAAAGTATTATTTGTCTTCATTTTTTGTTTTAAAAAGAATAATTTCGAACATTGAAATATAACTTTAAGACCTGGTTCGGAAATCAAATAAAGCATTTTGAAGACAATTACAAAGCAAATATGTATAGTTTATTTTGTTTATCCATCTATGAAATTGATTCTCTTTATCCTGTTCAAAGCTTAGATCTTTCTGAAACTGTTATGGAAATGGTATTATTTAAAATCTATGTTTATAATATATATGTGTCTTGATAAATTGTTAATTGTGGTTATTTTACAATAATGAAGATATTAATAATATTTCTAATAGCAGGTTCTTGGTGCGTGTCTACTGTGCGCGGTTTGTGGAGATAATGCCGCGTGTCAACATTACGGAGTGCGCACGTGTGAAGGCTGTAAAGGATTCTTCAAGAGAACTGTACAGAAGAGTGCTAAGTACGTCTGCCTGGCGGATAAGAACTGTCCTGTGGACAAACGGCGGAGAAACCGCTGCCAGTTCTGCAGGTTTCAGAAGTGCCTCACGGTTGGGATGGTGAAGGAGGTTGTGAGGACGGATGGTCTTAAAGGTAGAAGAGGCCGTCTTCCAACCAAACCTCGGACCCAGCTGGAGCAGAGTTCTGCTCCTCCCGTCACTATGATCACAGCTCTGGTCCGAGCACACATGGAGTCAACACCAAAGCTGGAAAACCTCGACTATTCTCAGGTAGGTTTATTCAGTCAAGGGATATATTTCAGTATAGGCTTATAGGTATAGGAGAAGTAAGACTTCGGAGACGACTGTACGGATTATATTCAATCCTTTTTTTTACTTTGACTTATCCCTGCAGCTGTAATCCGTATAGTTGAATTAGTTAGTTAAGATATATTCAAGTCGGATGATCATGTTTAAAAGTTAAGGTCTAAAGGACTAAACTCAGTTGTTCCTTGCATCTCCTCATTTTCATTTTCACGATATATTAGAAATATGTTTTCCAAACCAAATAACCTAGTTTTAAATGTTAATATTAAAATTCTGAATGATGGCAATGAAAATAAGTGCAAGAATACTTGTAACTAGATGTACCCTCAAGCTTTATCCTGAGATATGAAATAAAAATTCCCAGAAATGCATCCAACCAGACGCGGAGTTCATGATAGGAATATAGCTCATGGCAACCGGCAGTATTTTGAATAAAGAAAGGATCATGTCCATGAAATACAAAGGAATTTACCATTAAAGAGTTGATAAGATGATGAGGGGGGATATAGATACGCAAATTAGAAAAGAATAAATAATTTTCTTGATTATTATGTGTCTAGATATTAGCATAAAATTTGAAATTTGGTCAAATGTGTCCAACTTTCTTTGGTTCATTTAAACTACAGATTTTAGTAAATGCTTAGAAATTTTTTAATACATAATTACCCTGCAAGTGACAAATTTTATTACTAAAATTTCAAAATTACACCATATTTTCTTCTCTTATTGCTAATAATGTACAATTTAATGTTAAAACACGCTTGATAAAGTTAAACTGCATGTATTTTAATAAAAAAATATGGAGCTTTTCATGAAACCTTATTATTTTGTTGCTAAAAACTGAACATTTCATTTCATTTCACTGACTTTTCAATAATTAGATAGTTCATGGACTTTTGAAATTTCGATATTTCGACATTTTATCTTTTGCATATTTTAACTTATTGGCTGTTGAATGTTGAAGCCCTGGCTGATTCTTCAAGATTATTGCAACGATTGAGCCCCAGGTTTCTGTTTCTCAGAACAAAAAAGGGCGCTTTCATTTCGCGGGTTAAAAGTATAAATTGCAAGTTTTAGCCAGGCTAAACCGTGCAAATCTTAGAAGAGTTTTGAATTAGCGTAAGTTTTTGAAACCAAGAAATGCCTTCGTACATTTTTTTGTTTTTATTATTCTTTCTTGGTTCAGTTTCAAACAAAAAATTCAATGTTTTGAGTGGAATTATCTTAGGATGCCTAACAATATCGCATTGTTGTCATTAAAACAACCTCTCAGCGTTAAATTTGCTTTGCCATTTTATCTCCGAACACTGAGCATTTACTCTGCGCACGATAAAACTATTAAGATTGTTTATTTGACTAGTGTTTTTGCATATGTTCATAAAATATCACTCTTTTGTCCCACCTCTGCATTTAAGAATCATTTTTTTAAATACTTATTTGTTCAATTGACTCCTTGAGTCACGTTTTTCTTCAAATTTATTAAGTACAAAACTGAAGAGATATCTTATTCTGTTTACAATTATACATTTAGAGCAACTGAGCAGAATGAAAATTTAAATTTGTGATAATTTTTTAGTTACTTTTTGTTGACCTTTTTTTAAAGAGTGCCTTTAGCGATTGACAATCCTTTGTATGTTGACCCTTCATTTAAAGAGTGCCTTTAGCGATTGACAATCCTTTGTATATTTTTGTTTACCCTTCATTTAAAGAGTGCCTTTAGCGATTGACAATGCCTTGTATGTTTTTGAAATCGACTTTTTTGAGATTATGACGAAGATAAAAAAGTCTGCGATGAGTCTTATCAACTTTAGATTAACAACAAACAACAGTTCCTCAGATAAAGGTTAAAAGAAATCAATATTGAAACATTCGAACAGATTTTTTTAGATACTGACAATGAAAAAATTGCAAAATTGAAAATAACTCCAGTAATTCTCGTGATTTTGTGCATTTAAACTATTGTTTAAAAGAATATTCTAAGCATGAAATTACAACAATTTGATTTAAAATTATTTCTTGAAATTACTTAATTGTTAGAACAAGCACCTTTTACCTCATTTTCAGCTTCCTTTTCATCTTTTTTAAACTTCCCTAATTTCCTCAATTTATAAGATATAATTCATCATTTTCTTCGATATTTTCAAAATTCATAACTCATGAACCCCTTGACCGATTTGCCTAACATTTCTGGTTGAGGAACTCGGAAGAACCCCGGGAATGGTCTTTGCATGGTTTTGAGATTCTTAGTTGAGTGAGTCGACGCACTTCCTATATCTTTGCAACCTGATGGCGCAAACCACCTTCGATATTTGAAGCTGACAATCTTGTGAAAAAAGTATTTTAGACCGTCAAGTCGCAAATATATGAGCAATCAGTTCCTTTGTGTACTTCATATATCGCTCCTCAGCTTTACATTTGTTTTGCATAAATAAACAAATTTTAACAAATGAGACTCTGTGGAAGTTTATAATTCAACCTATTTGTCTTGCAAACCACAAACTTACTGCATTTTAACCACACTTACTTATGCACGGACTAATGTTTTTTCCCGAAACTAAAATATATGCAAAACATCCTAAAATTAAAGCCTTATTGCATAAAGTTTTCCTGAACTATTTACTATCCCTTAAAAGAAGTAATTTTTGCCTGAAACTATAATATCCTACTCCTTATATTCTTGCAACTTGATGTCATTATAGACCTTTTAAATTAAGTATTCTGCAAGATCAAATAGTCAAAGTTTAAAATATCCAATGTTGACATATGGTTGCAAAAATAAAGGAATTATAATTTGTTGGTTAGAACCCAAAGTTTTTTTTGTAGATAGGAAATAACACAAAGTTCACAGAGGTTGAATCTTAACCATTTTTAATTTTGTTAAAATGAATTTTGAAATTTATTTTGCATTGCATTTTTTTTCATTTTTCTTGGGAAAAAATTTATAATTACAATTGAATTAAAAACCATGGTTGGTAAGTTGTGCCCTGATGCGTAAGCAATTATATGCATCAAATCTACATCTGTATTCTGTATATATATATATATATATATACTATGTATAATATTAAAACCCGGTTATTAAACATAATACAAGCTAATTATCCTACTCTGGGAGCCTAAGGAATGCAATACCAAGTCTAAATGGAAACACTAAGCGTGCATGTTTAAAATCACTTATTCAATCTTATCGAATATTAAAAAAGGAATTGAGTCTTTGCCACAAACTCTGATTTTCCAATACCTATATCTTTGCAACTCAATGTCTTAGACCTTATTTATTTCAAACTAAGTAAACTGTTAGATCAAATAATCTAAGTTTGAAATATCAAAAGTTTACTCCATCAGGTTCCAAAGATATAGGGATTTAAACATTTAAGTTTGTGACAAAAACTCAATTCCTTTGATTTTCATTCGTCGGAAAGTAAATTGACCAAAGAAATTGAGTCCTTGCTAAAAATTCTGATATACAATCCCTTCGATCTTAGCAACCCAATGTTGTAGACCTTGATATTTTAAACTATAAATTCTGTTAGATGAAAGATTGCAACATCAAAGGTTGACAGCATCAAGTTGCAAAGATACATGGTAAAAGAAAATTATTATTATCAATTTAATATTCTTTACTGCGCTTCTCTGAAAAGGTTACTTCACGGGGAGCCGTAGTACATTTGAATTTCCGAGGCGGGTCAACCTTTCCGGTCCCAGTTTGTACTGTACCTAACTCTATGGACAGGTTGGCGCGGTCAGGCTTCATGCTTCATATAGCTTGAATTTACTTTTACAAAAGAGGCAGATTTGCGTGACTTGTACACATTTAAATTGTTGACAAAATGAAGTAAATTGAGCGTATTTATATTTCTTTTACGCAGAAAAACGTAAATATTTTTTTTACTCAGAAAGAGATTTAAAGTGTTCCGTTGTAAATCGGTCTTGCCACTCTCTAGATGGTAGGTCTCTAGAAACTGATAATTTTAATGCCAAAAGGAAATTTAAAAACAATAGTTACTTAATCAAGGAGCAAATCTAGACTAAGCTGTATCACTGTGAATGACTAAAGTTTGAGGCCTATAGTTAAGCTCAAATTTTTGATTGAGTTATTCTCAGTATTTTTGCTTCACTGTATCTGCAGAGACTTGCCTCCGGCAATAGTCTGGGTCTAAAAACTGTACAAAAACCAATTCATCCGAGGGCAGACGTGTGTTGTGGTTAATTCGAGTATTATTTATCAAAAATATTAAGTAAGAACTATTGTCAAGTGATCGGAACTTTTAAATTTAAAGATCCGTTATCAAGGACCGTATGTTTTAATATCTGATGGATTTAGATAATTCCTTTGAATACCTATTTAGTTCCGACAAAATCCGATTTTGACCAATGAGGGATCGTTGGAATACAAGACATTTTTACGGATTAGTAGTTAATCGTTTGAAATCAAAAGTTTCCGCGGTGAATATCGAGTAGTGGTATAATGAAGTCGTAATAAAGCACTATTCTCATTACAATCATAGCTGGGGACTTTGAAATGGACAAGCTGAACTCATTTTGCCCTCTTCGATCTCTTTTTGGTCAATACTATGAGAATTTTACAAAGAGAACGTGAATGTGTTAAACTGTGTTTAGGTTAACTGATTTAGCATGAAATAGAATCAAATATAAAGGATTTGTTTACCATTCTAAATTATGGTTGATTTCTTTTAACCAAATGAACTAGCTATAAAATTTATTCACGATCCCTACATCTCATAAAATGTTTTAAATAAATAATCTTTTGTGCAATTGGGTTGAAAGATAAAGCATAATTTAGTTTTGCAAATTATGACATGCCCAGGTACTCTGCCATTATGGTGTATATTATCAACAGGAACGGAACAGGGTGTCCCACTTTAAACATCGTAAAAAAGTGTTGATTTTAATTCAGAAATTGGAACTAACCTAATTTAAAATTTGAGAATTAAAAGACATGTGAAATTATAGCGGGTTTTACAAACCTCTTTAGAGTCTTAAAGCAACCTGAAATATGTTGTTGAAGCAGGGTCTGTAATTTTGACCAAGATATGATTAGCATGATCATATAATGTTCCATTATTTTCACCAGACAATAGTGTATATATGTACAATGCATTGAGTGAAGGTTTAAGACGTGATAGAAGTAGAACTAGTTACATGTGCTGTAGTCTACATTCAAAATTTTGTATCTTGGTATACCCTTTTGTATCCTGGTTTACCATTTTGTATCCTGGTATACCCTTTTGTATCCAGATATACCTTTTTGTATCCTGGTAAACAATTTTGTATCCTGGTATACCCTTTTGTATCCTGGTTTACCATTTTGTATCCTGGTATACCCTTTTGTATCCTGATATACCTTTTTGTATCCTGGTAAACAATTTTGTATCCTGGTATACCCTTTTGTATCCTGGTTTACCATTTTGTATCCTGGTATACCCTTTTGTATCCTGATATACCTTTTTGTATCCTGGTAAACAATTTTGTATCCTGGTATACCCTTTTGTATCCTGGTTTACCATTTTGTATCCTGGTATACCCTTTTGTATCCTGATATACCTTTTTGTATCCTGGTAAACAATTTTGTATCCTGGTATACCCTTTTGTATCCTGGTNGGGGGTTAGGGATAGGATTGTATTTATCCGGGTTGGGGAGTTAATGAAATAGGATTGTATTTCTCCGGGTTTGGGAGTTAATGAAATAGGATTGTATTTCTCCGGGCTTGGGAGTTAATGATATAGGATTGTATTTCTCCGGGTTTGGGAGTTAATGATATAGGATTGTTTTTCTCCGGTTTTGGGAGTTAATGAAATAGGATTGTATTTCTCCGGGTTTGGGAGTTAATGATATAGGATTGTATTTTTCCGGGTTTGGGAGTTAATGAAATAGGATTGTATTTCTCCAGGTTTAGGGGTTAGGGATACGATTGTGTTTCTCCTGTTTTGAGGGTTAGGGATACGATTGTATGTCTCTGGGTTTGGGGGTTACAGATAGGATTGTATTTCTCCGCGTAAGGGAAATAGGGATAGGATTGAATTTCTCCGGGTATGGGAGTTAGGGACAGGATTTTATTTCTACGGGTTTGGAGGCCAGTGAAAGGATTGAATTTCACCGGGTTTTGGGGTTTGGGATAGGACGCCATTTCTCCTGGATTTGGGGTTAGGGATGGTATTGTATTTCTCCGGATTTTGGGGTTGGGTATAGGATATTATTTTTCCAGGTTTGGGAGCTAGGGTCTAGGGACAGGATTGTATTTATCCAGGTTTGGTTTTTTAGTCTACCCTTTCCCACCCCCTCCGCACTTATCCTACCTTTAAAAACTGATATGTCACATCCTTAATTCCGAGTAACATTCCTTGAACAAATTAAACAATTTATCACCGTGGGAGGACTAATTAATTACTTTCAATACAACGTGGTTACGTGGTGCCGGAAACTTAAGAAAGGACAAAAGTAGAAAAACCAAGTTTTTTATTATATGTTTTTTAGCATTAGATTAATTTAGGTAAAGTATTATAATTGTAATTATATTCTTATACCTAAATTATAATTTTTCAGTAAAAAGGTTTTCTTTCTCATGTTGGTTTCCAGTGTCTAGTTTGTACTGTACATTTTGTTTTAAACCGCGAAATAATAATCTTGAAACCCCATGACAGGCACTTGACAACCATTATCTGAATGCACTGAGGCTAAACAAAAACAAGTTTGCCAAATTTTAGGACTGTCCAAAAATGAAGGGTGGCTTCTAATCATGATTTAAAATATGTTAAACCCATCTATAGAACACTGATGTGAAACAATTCAGATATAACTTTGCAATGAACGAGAGCCCCAAAAAATCTATTTTTTTTTGTAGGCAGTCCACATTTTGAAAATCTCAGTTTTTTATTAATATGATGATGATTAAATGCCGCGTAGAGTAAAGACGATTTCAAAAATACAGCATTTAATGCATACTATGATAATTCCTAGGAACTGGGCTTTGGTATTTCTCCAACCTTGAGGAAAATATTAAATATGGATATATCTAGGGTAAAATAAGTAAACTAGTAGATCAGGAAGTATTTAGTATTTAGACAAATTTGAGTCGGAGATGCAGGAATTGTTTAGGGTGAGGTTGATTTAGTAAACCGTAGGAGTGGTATTTATATATTTTTCTAGGTGTGCACAAACATACTGCAGGGTTAAAGGGAGTGACCGGCAATGTATGGTGGTTAAACTGAGTATGCAGTATTGTGGAAAATGTTTTTAGCATTCATTTGAGACATATACACGTTTTTACGATGTATAATTACTGAGTTTTAGTGCAAAGTCGACGTCTAAAATCATGAATTTGGGTGGGTACGTTTAAAAAATTGTTTTTATTTTAAATTATTAAATAATGAAGACGAACAATAATGTAAAAATCATGCAGAAAACTAATTAGAAACATATTTCTCAAAAAAATTTGTCAATAAATCAATGTTAGAATCAATTGTTTCGTTTTCATCATTATATTGAATTTCTTATTTTCTATGAATTTGTTAGCAGATTTCTACAGATTCTTCAAATGTCGTCTTTTCAATAAAAATTCCAGTAATCTGCAGAAAATCTTTGTGAATAATGAGAGATTATAGAAACTAATTGTTGAATAAGATTACTTAATTTCGATGATAAGAGTTAATTTTTTTCTCAGCCTGTTCCTAAACAACTAATTTGTTTATGTAGAATTTTTGTAACATTTTTTGTCTTTGTTATTTAATAATTTAAAAAAACCGATTCTGAAAACGTACCCACCCAAATTCATGATTTTGAACGTCGACTTTGAGCTCAAACTCAGTAAATATACATCGTAGAAACGTTTAATATGTCTCAAATAAATCCTAACAAAATTTGTTTACAGTACTACAAATTTAGTTTAACCACCATACATTGCCGATCACTCCCTTTAAAGATAATGCTTTTAGAGTACCACAGCGTCGTATTGCCATCTTTGCATAGAGGGTCACCTAAACCTAGGTTACAGTCCTTTTAACTTGACCAGAATAGGCAGAGTATATAAGCTGATTTGAAATGTAAATTTTTGCAATAATTGGAATAATTGGTTGAAATGCGAAGCACTAGGTCTGAGTCTTGAACAAAGGGTAAACTGTACGTATCCAATAGTTTGCTGTAACTAACAAAAGACGTGTATAGGACAAAAGACGTGTATAGGACAAAAGACGTGTATAGGACAAAAAATGGAAAAAATAAGTTAAAGATAAAAAGAAAAATAAGTTTAAAATAGTTAAAAGAAATTTCTACATGATGATAAATAAACTTACCAATGATATTTCAGTATGATGACAGATAAACTAACCTATGATATTTCAGTATGATGACAGATAAACTAACCTAAGATATTGTTGAATTTGTAGAATATAGAGATGACGGATAAACTAACCAACGATATTATAGTATATAGAGATGATAGGTGAACAACCAATGATATTCTAGTATATAGAGATGACAGATGAACTAACCAATGATATTCTAGTATATAGAGATGACAGATGAACTGACCAATGATGTTCTAAAATATATAGATGATGGATGAACTAACCAATGCTATTCTAGTATATAGATATGACGGATAAACTTACCAACGATATTCTAGTATATAGAGATGACAGATGAACTAACCAATGATATTCTAGTAAATGGAGATGACAGATAAACTGACCAATGATATTCTAGTATAAAGAGATGACAGATGAACTAACCAATGATATTCTAGTATATAGAGATGACAGATGAACTGACCAATGATGTTCTAGTAACCAATGATATTCTATTCTATAGAGATGACGGATGAACTAACCATAATATTCTAGTATATAGAGATGACGGATGAACTGACCAATGATGTTCTAGTAACCAATGATATTCTATTCTATAGAGATGACAGATGAACTAACCAATGATATTCTAGTATATAGAGATGACAGATGAACTAACCAACGATATTCTAGTATATTGAGATGACAGATGTACTAACCAATGATATTCTAGTATATAGAGATGACAAATAAACTAACCAATGATATTCTATTGTATAGAGATTACAAATGAACTAACAAATGATATTCTAGTATATAGAGATGACAAATAAACTAACCAATGATATTCTATTGTATAGAGATTACAAATGAACTAACAAATGAAATTCTAGTATATAGAGATGACGGATGAAGATCTCGATAGTAAGGCTGGTCTTATTTCTAGCGAGGCTGCAAGGAAAACTAAAATTCAATCAAACCAATCGAAACTTATTTGAATTTTACGTTCTCTAAAAAAATTAGTTTTAATAAGTTGGATTAGAAAGGAACTGAATTTTTGGCAAAACTTTAATTTTCTAATCTCACAACTGCAGTTGTAAACCTTTAAGTGTTTGTTTAAATCACCAAATTTTGAAATATCATAGATTTACATCATCAGGTTGCAAATATTTAGACATTTAGACATTAAAGAATATAAAAACCTACCTAAAATCCAATCTTTTTTTTCAAAGTAACTTTTTTTTGCTTGAAATATTTGATTGAATATTTCGTTTTGGTTCAGGATCTCCCAGTTCTACTCTATCCTAACCTCAAGTATAGACGTGATATATAAGTTCTGTGATAGGATACCTGGATACAATGAACTACAGAAACCTGATAGAGAACTTCTTTTCAGATCTTCCTGCCTTCAACTCTTTACACTCAGGCTAGCACACAGGTATATACGTAACAAAAACACAGAAAGTGTACCATTTTCAGTATATACTGTGAGAAACCGAAAAGAGAAAGACGACATTAAGGCAATAATTAAGTGTATTTGATTTTGTTACACAGCCAAAAGCTTACTCATATTCTCATATAATCAAGACCACAGGGGCTACGAGGTCACAAAGTCGTAGCAGTGGTTATACATAGTATACATTTGACATTCTCCTTCTGTCTAGTCAACTCCCTTTTCTAACTGTAAGCGTAATTTCAATTTACTATATGCAAAAATGGCAATGCCCGATTCACGACTGTACCCTTGAAAAGTATTCTATGATAAATCATGAATTTGATATCAATGTAATAGTTTTGAAAACTGATTAGTTTCACCTGTGCTTTTACTACAAAAGTGACTTGCGCAATTATACTGCAGGAAAACATATAGGAATTATAAAAATTAAACACTGTTTAGCCTGGAAAAATGACAATATCTTCAACATTACTCAGATAAAGGTTTCAAGGGTACCGTTGTGAATCCGACATTTTTGCACGGAGGGTATCCTACAATTGCGCGTACAGTCCTTTTAATTATGCAATTATTATAAAAATTTGTTTTTCAGATCTCTCCCTGACAGTCAGAAGTTTACCTTCTGTAATGGTGTTGTTCTTCATCGGAACCAAGTGAAGACGACCCTAGGAGATTGGTTGGACGGAATTACAGAGCTTTCTAAATCTCTTCAGCAAATAGACATCGACGCTTCAGCTTATGCTTGCTTGGCAGCTCTTATACTAGTCAATGGAAATTCAGGTAATAAGATCGTATTTGAATTAAAGAAAGGAAATGAGTCATTGCCACAAACTAATATGTTCTAATCCCTATATCTTTGCAACCTGTTTATGGGTCAAATATGATTGACGGATTTTAACGGGGACTTCTAAACGAAATACATAAAATAAATGTATTAAAAAAACACAAACTTTTCAACATTAGAAAAAAATAACTGTCATTTAAAGGAACTCTAAACATTATTTAAAGTCATAAAGGATGGTGGTCTGTGGAGTTTCTCAATGAGCTTACAAAGGTATAAACAGTGCCCTTGTGAATCTAACATGCCACTCTGTAATTGAAGGTTTACTTGGAAAAAACGTCTGTTGTACCTATAATTAAGGATCATCTTTATTTTTGAGCACAATCTTTTTACAGTAAATAAAGCGAATATATTTGTTGCTTGTTTTGTTTTCAAAAATTTACGATGCAATTTATCCATGCAATTATTTATGACGTAATCATCCAGAATGTTATTACATTGTTCCCTCTAAGCCTTATACTTTATAATTGCATCCTCCCCTCCATTCTCTCCGGACCTTGTACTTTATAATTGCACCCCCCCCCCTCCCCCTCATAGGACCTCGCCCAGTTCATCAGCTCTTTGTTAAAGCAAACTTAAATTTGATCTTTGAACTATCCTCAGAATTACTCCCCCCCCCCTGCATACTTGCACTCTGGGCACATAATGTTAATAACAATGTATTGTTTATTATATTTACTCATCGAAGGAGTATTATGCAAACCTTTTCTGTGAAAATAATTATACAAAAATTGTTTATAATTTTAGAATGAGCATACAATAGCTAGTTAATTGTAAAAATGTATATTTAACTACAAATTTGCAGACAGCTTTGAGATTTAAAGTTATAGAATCTGAATTTGAGTTAATCGAGTTAATTTTAAAATCAAAGAAATCAGCTCTTATAAGTATTCTAGATAAATAGGTCATAAATGTTAATCCATTTTTCATAATTTAATTTATCAAACTGAAAAAGTAGTTTTTTAATCAGAGGTGTTATTGGGGCAAAAATTGTACGGTAAACTCCACATCAGCAAGAACAATTAATGACAATTATGTCGAAAACACACAGTCAAAGATTTCGTCTTAAAAGATGCAATCTGTAAATAAAGAATTAATGAGTTTAAAGGAGGNAGCATAGGTTAGAACCTTTTCATTCGAGAGCATAGGTTAGAACCTTTTCATTCGAGAGTATAGGGTAGAACCTTTTCATACGTCTTCATTAGTAGTTAATCATAAGTGCGTCATAGATTTGGATACAGTGAGAACCAGAAAACCATGGAATAGGAGGACGACATTAAAATAATTTATTTAAGTGTATTTGATACTGTTAGAAGGCAATTAGTTATAGTATTAAGTTAAATGGGTTTGCTGCAAAACTGCTGTGCTTCATGTTCATTGGATTATTTAAAGTATCTAATTGAGTCTAAAAGTCGTCTTCTTGTTCCAGAGTTTTCTGGTTCTCTCTGTAGAGTTTACATTTTTCTAGTTTTTTTATTTTCTCCAAAGCTTTGAATAATTCTAGTTTTTTTTCAGGAGTTCTCAGTTTAATTGTGAACAATGTCCAAAGGAAATCAGACAAAAAAATTTGTATTATTTGTAACTTTTGTTTTGTTTTATTTTTTAACCCAGGTTTAAATTATTTTCAAAGAAGTTTGATCCTTAACAGCTTGAATTAAATCAAACAAACTTTAAACTGGTTACAAGTTGTAAATATACATAACAGTCGTGATTTAACAAATTACCTACGTAAATGAGATTGAAGCAAAATAACTTTTCTAAAAGTCTAATTTATTTTTATTTAATTCAGAACTTTTAAAATAGAAACTTTTGATCTGTTTTTAGAGTTTTAAAACCAGATCTCAGTTGAGAATCCATGTTAATGTGCATACAGGTAAGTTGAAGGGAACAAAATATATTTATCGTTACTTTAAAAATCAGTTTGCATAATTTTTTTTACACTATCATACAAATCTTGGAACTGTTGATGATGTAAAAAATTTGAAGTATACAGTGGCCGAATTTAAAGAATTTGAGCGGCGGTTTAAATTTAAGCCGCGGTTTAAATATGGTTGGTTCCACTTAAAATTGTATCAAATTTCTCTTATTGTTACCCAATATCCCTAATTATGTTGACATCAAGATAGGACCTACTATTATTATATAATTTCAATTCAGGTTCTAATCACCAAGCTTCCTACCCTCCCCCTCCCTCTTCAGTTTTCTTGATAACTTTATTCCTCTACTTTTGGAGAAGTTTAAATTAACATCTCGTAGTGACATGTCATTGATATGACGTAAAATTTAAAACAATGTAACGATGTTTTTATTTGGTTTCTTTTAAATATTTTATAAAATTACTATCAAGCACTTCATCTCGATCTAGTATTCTGTCAGATTGATTAGCGTTTGATCTGAAGAATGCAAAATGGGTGCCAAATGCATTGAATTTGATTTGAAAATTTTGAAATTGCAAATGAATGAATCCAAACGAAGGCGAATACGTGCAACAAAGAAAAGTGTGTAATTAAAGCGTCATTTTTTGAAACAAACTACCCTCACTAGCATTATTATACCTTATACAGCTAGAGAGTGGGGAGGGGGGTATATATAAGCCCCACGAATTCTGTTTCCGAGCCGCATTCTCTCCTAATTTTTTTGTTATCCTGTAAACCTTTGTCTGATCAATAGTGCAGAAGAAAGTGCTGTGTTTCTAGCTTGGAAAGTGTTTAATTTGATAAATTTCAGCCAAATTGTTTATAAAACAGAAATCCGCATTTGTCCTTAAATTGGTATTTTTTTTTTAAATCTTCCCTGGGGTCATGTAAGGTATTACAAAAATTGTTGACGTTTATCGGTTACAAACAAACAGACAGACAAGCAACGTATTATAAAATTAATATGGATATCTTACAAATATACAATACACAATATTTACATGCATATTGAGTCCATATGCAACCGAGCTAAAAATTAGGAACCCTCTCGTTATGGAGATTTTCAATCATGAGTTTTGTTTATGGATCCCATAAACTTGAATTTTCTTTCTCCGCTTTTACAAAATATAAAAATCTTATGATTAGATTTGAAAATTTTTAATTTTATTTTCCCTGATTTCAACATGCACAATTTGTTGTTTATAAGGAGTATTTTCCACTGAAAGGGACTTTAGATCTAATATTTAAAGAGCAGAATGCCAGATTCAAACCTTTATACCATTTAAACCTTTATCTGATCAATAAAGTGTGGGATATCGTCGCTTGATAAGTGTTAAATTCTGAAAAGTTCTTCCTTATTGTTTCTTAAATTATCAACTTTCAAAAGAACAGATTTTTGACATCCCAGTCATTCTTGATCCGACAAAGTTTTAAAAAGAGGTGTCGTACATGTGGCACTTAATAAATGGAGAGAAGAGTCACTTGAGAATACCTCTACAAATCCTTTAATTACAAAGAAGTATAGTTAAATACCTCTATAGTTCCTTTAATTACACAGAAGTATAATTAAATACCACTACAGTTCCTTTAGTTACACAGAAGTATAATTAAATACCACTACAGTTCCTTTAATTACACAGAAGTATAATTAAATACCACTACAGTTCCTTTAATTACACAGAAGTATAATTAAATACCACTACAGTTCCTTTAATTACACAGAAGTATAATTAAATACCACTACAGTTCCTTTAATTACACAGAAGTATAATTAAATACCACTACAGTTCCTTTAATTACACAGAAGTATAATTAAATACCACTACAGTTCCTTTAATTACACAGAAGTATAATTAAATACCACTACAGTTCCTTTAATTACACAGAAGTATAATTAAATACCACTACAGTTCCTTTAATTACACAGAAGTATAATTAAATACCACTACAGTTCCTTTAATTACACAGAAGTATAATTAAATACCACTACAGTTCCTTTAATTACACAGAAGTATAATTAAATACCACTACAGTTCCTTTAATTACACAGAAGTATAATTAAATACCACTACAGTTCCTTTAATTACACAGAAGTATAATTAAATACCTCTACAGTTCCTTTAACTACACAGAAGTATATTTAAATACCTTATAGTCCTTTTAATTACACAGAAGTATAGTTAAATACCTCTTCAGTCCCTTTATTACAGAGAAGTATAGTTAAATACCTCTACAGTCCCTTTAATTACAGAGAAGTATAGTTAAATACCTATACAGTCCTTTTAATTACACAGAAGTATAGTTAAATACCTCGACAGTCCTTTTAATTACACAGAAGTATAGTTAAATACCTCTACAGTCCTTTTAACTACACAGAAGTATAGTTAAATACCTCTACAGTCCTTTTAATTACACAGAAGTATAGTTAAATAACTTTACAGTCCCTTTAATTACAGAGAAGTGTAGTTAAATACCTTTACAGTCCCTTTAATTACAGAGAAGTATAGTTAAATACCTTTACAGTCCCTTTAATTACAGAGAAGTATAGTTAAATACCTTTACAGTCCCTTTAATTACAGAGAAGTATAGTTAAATACCTCTACAGTCCTTTTAACTACACACAAGTATAGTTAAATACCTTTACAGTCCCTTTAATTATAGAGAAGTATAGTTAAATACCTTTACAGTACCTTTAATTACAGAGAAGCATAGTTAAATACCTCTACAGTCCTTTTAACTACACACAAGTATAGTTAAATATCCCTACAGTCCCTTTAATTGTAGAGAAGTAAATATAGTTGCAAAAAGGTTAACGCGGTGACAAAACATATATATTTTCCAACCTTTGATAAATATACTGTTAAGCGATAATAATCAAGATCTAATAGTATAATTATACCCTAAACAAAAACTGTATAAATTAAAAGTCCATAATTTACACTAATTGAAGCCTCACCTCACATCACTCAAAAGGAAATTGCAGGTTAGGGATTGCAAGTTTGCACACCGAGCAACGTTGCGAAAAATATCGTTGCTAAATTCCCGCTTACACAGTTTACCTGCACTATGCACATATATTGCCTTAATGTGCACTTTAACATGAAATCACGAAATCAATGAAAAAATTGAAATTCTTTTCTCCGAGCTAGGTTAATGTTCTAACTATTGAAACAGTTTTTTAAAAGTTCCTTTTTAACTTTTTTGCTATAGGATATAATTTCAGTTTTTTGGCGTATGACAAATCGATTAAGGAAGGTTTGATTAAAAAATCTACGATGAGAAGAAAATGATCTTGCCAATAAAGTGCGACGAACACGATACAAAGAAAATTTCTATAAACTGGTTAACTATGCATGTAAAGGGTATTTACCGCGCACTATGGGGTCTGCATGAATACTGTATAACTACAAGGTGAATCTATAAATCTACAGAAAATGTGTTGGCTTAAAATTAAAAAAGTAGAGCAGATATTATTGATCTAAAGTGATTAATCAGAGATTTTCAAAATTTAACTGCCATCGAGACAAAATAAGGCTTGAATCTTGTGATATGTTAGGATTTTCTTAAAATTTGATTCGATTTTGATTTTAAACCAGTAAATAACTCATTCATTTTTTGTATTAAAACACTGAACCCTGCTAAACATATATATTTTATTGTGATTAATCAAATTTGAATTTTAAATATTAAAAGAAATCCTGGATACAATCCAAATTTAAAGCCTGCGGACTTAGCAATTAAATATACATACCAGATATACTATGTATACTGTTGATATTTCTTCATATATGTATATGTATTTTTTATTTATGTAAGGGTGTTCTTAAAATAAGTTCAGAACATGTTCTATAGTTCAAGAAATATTATTGCTAGACGATGTGTGCAGCATATATTAATTAAGTGAGTTAATGAAAGATTTACTACTGAAGATTGCTGCAAGGCATAAAACATCATGTATAGTTATTATTATTATTAAAAGATATTCAGTCAATGAAATTGAGACCGGCACTACTGTCCAAGCGCTTCCATGGAGAACGCCCCATGTTTATAGTACATGTATATAATAAAGTTGAATGAATATATGTATATATATTATATGTATACATTAAGATCTCTCTCTATATATATATATAGTAATATTGGTAAAAATTTGTGTCTGGTGACGACTTAGTGCACAAATTGTTGCCAGACACAAATACACCAGATACCAGAAATAATGGATTTGAAACCAGCCACTATTAAAGACGGACCAGACAAATAAATCTAATACCAAACACAAGATAGAAGAAAAAGATCAGATAAAATTACACCTGACATAGATATGAGACACATTTTGTTGGATGATATTAGAGATATAAATTCTAAATACCAGATAAAATTTTAATATTTTATTCTTTCCATCTGATATTGACAGTTTTGATTCTGGTCTCTGAAACTTTGAAGATAAAGAACGAGCATTAGATAAATAGCTTTGTGGTTTTTATACTGACGTTTTATATTTAGATCGATTAGTTTAATGCCTTGGTTTATTTAAAGGGATAATCAACGTCACTTTTCAGTTAAAGGGATAATCAACATTACTCTTTTATTAAAGGGGTACTAGCCAATGCCACTTATCAGTTAATGGATAGTCAATGTCACTCTCCAGTTAAGTGATAGTGAACATCAATCTTTGATTAAAGGGATGCTGGTCAATTTCGCTCTTTAAGAAAAGGGATAGCCAATGTCACTCTTCAGTGAAAGGAAAAGTCAACTTAACTATTTAACTACAGGGATAGTCAAAGTAACTATTCCATCAAAGGGGTAGTAGATAAAGGGATAGTCAACATCATTTTTTATTTAAAGGGATAGTCAACGTAACTCTTTGTTTAAACAATAGTCAACGTCAATCTTTGTTGAAAGGGATAGTCAACCTAACTCATTGTTTAAAGAGATAGTCAACATCATTATTTATTTAAAGGGATAGTCAACGTCAATCTTCTATTGAAGTAGATTAAAGATTCAAGGGATTTTTTTGAGTATCGCTGAAAGAAGGAAGGGGGGGCCTGGGGGTTTGGGAGGGAAGGTTATAATTCACCTTGTTCTTAAACTACCTCATTGATTCTGATTTAGATGTTTAAAATAGAGTCATCAGCAACCTAATGAAGCATTTAAATATAAACTATTTAAGAACTCGGCAATTTTCTGGTTTTTCGCTCGTTCAATTAATCTTTCCTAAACTCATCAAAACTTCGAGAATTAGCCACAAGCAATAAACCACCTTGTTTACATCAGCTATATTGGTCTCTTAACTTATCTTTCTAACTCTCCAAATTCTTTTTCTTTTCTATCTCTTTTTTTTCTCTCTAAAAATTCTACATCGTATCTCACTTCCTAATAATCCTTCATTTTATTTCACTTCTTAACAGTTCTACATTGTATATCTTACTTCCTAATAATCCTTCATTTTATTTCACTTCCTAAAAGCCCTACATTGTGTATCTTACTTCTTAATAATCCTACATTTATTTTACTTCTTAAAAGTCCTACATTGTATACCTTACTTCATAACTATCCTAAATTAGATCTCACTTCCTAAAAATCCTATGATAGTATATCATCTCCTAATAATCCTTCATTGTATCTCACTTCCTTATAATCTTACATTGTATCTTACTTTCTTAGAATCTTACATTGTATCTCACTTCCTTATTACATTATATTAATACATTGTATCTCAATTACTTATTACATTGTATCATACCACTTGCAAACGGTGCATATATTGTATCTCACTTCCAAAAACTTACTCAAAAACATAAATTTCAACTTAAATCACATTTACAGCTTAGCTTATACTTCCTATATCTATACATGGTCTCACTTAATATCTTTCTTTCTCACTTTCTATCTATCTATTTATCTATCTATCTATCTGTATATCTATCTACCCCCNCCCCCCTCCCGCCTCGGTTATTATAATCTGCATGGATAAAAGTATATTTTATGAGACAAGAAAAGAATATCCAATTAGACCGATTCATCCCACACATTCCACATATCCGTTCTTTCATCAAACCCCAAACTTATACAAATTCAACTTCTGCATAATTCAACCTGATTCTTAAATGGAGTGTTCGTGAAAAATAAAAGGGGGTACAGGCTTATGGCGAAAAATAATTGCTTTTGATCGTTATTAATCTTAATTCCATCTGTTGCGTCTATAAGGAGAAAAATGTTAAAAACGACTTATACTGAATAGAGTAACGTCCATACAAATTCAGAAAGTTGCAATATACGACTCATATGGTAAAATAGTCAATTTAATTTCAAACAAATCATTCAGATATTACAACCAAAATTCATCGATTATTTTTCGACTCAATCGTATATAGTTAAAATTTCATAATATTTGTTATTTGTTTGGCGGCCAACTATTTCGGCGTTTTAAGTGCATTGTATACAAAACTATACACGAATGCGCCGAAAAATAATCGATGAATATAGGTTGCAATATCTGAATGATTTGTTTGAAATCAAATAGATTTTTTTACGATCCAAGTCGTATAGTCGTATATTGCAACTTTTTGAATTTGTTTGGATGCTACGTTATTCAGTATAACAATTTTCTCCAGATTAACAGATGGCAGTAAGATCAGTAGCGATCAAAAGCGATTATTTTTCGCTGAAAGCCTATACCAGCTTTTATTATTTTTTTTATTTGTATTTAACTTAATCAAGTTGATTATTTTAAACTGTGGGGTTTCTGTAAAAGGTTTTGGTACCGTGTTGTAAATCAGGCATATCCCTCTTATCCATTTATTTATTTAATCAATTAGTACATAACATAAAAAGTACAGTACACTACCATATTAAATGGATAGATCGACCATAGAAGTATTCTTCATCACCGGTCCGTAGACGGGATACTACTATACATTTACTCCCAGTTCTAATTACGTTTCAAAGAAATATCAGAAATTGCCTCGTTTTAAACTAACTTTAAAAATTAAATTAAAAATGATCATCCTTAAGTTTTGGTGGTTAAATACCGTGCATATACAAATAGGATTACATTAGCTATAGAAACGTTAATAAATTGTTAATCAGAAAGTAACATCATTTATAAAGATTTTACGAATTCCAAGGATTTAGACTTTTTTAAGTAGCCCAGTGATAAGGTAGAAGCACAACCAATGGTTTGCCTAAAAAATGTATAAAGTCCAAGACTAAATTCAAAGCCAAATCTGAGGTCAATTGGAAATATTTCCTCCTATAAAAATTACAACGACTTTCCATCTAAATCTCGATATTGTGCTATATTACAAGGGAAGTTGTTTAGGTTTAGTTTTATATTCTT
Organism: Eurytemora carolleeae; assembly: GCF_000591075.1. Classification (NCBI taxonomy): domain Eukaryota; kingdom Metazoa; phylum Arthropoda; class Copepoda; order Calanoida; family Temoridae; genus Eurytemora; species Eurytemora carolleeae. Next base: position 249,185 of record NW_019396063.1, on the reverse strand, counting down.
TTCCAAGTTTTAAAATCTATTTTACAATATTTTTAAAACAAAATATGTGGTGTAACCCTGTTCTCATTCATGAACTCAAAATGCTTTAAATTTACCATGCTTGTGTGCTTAACTCTGTATTTTTACAGGCTTAGTTAGGCTTTATAATTAGGCACGTTATACCCTTTTCACCTTTTAATTATCTTCGCAAACAAAATGCTTAGTAATGAACGCGCTTATATATTTGTGCTTAGTAAACAAATACATATTTTTGTTTTCAAATTAAGAAAATTATAAATATAGATCAAAGTCAGTTTATGTTGAAACATGAAAAATTAAACATGGTCTAGCATGAGTTTGGAGCAAACCTTAATAAATGTCTCGCCGGTTTCTTGTCAGTATAAGAAGCTTTAATCTCTCAATACAGGAATTCTATACTGCTCTGCACCGTATTTTGACAATTAAGTTTGATAATGCAGACTACAAGCAATCTCAATATAAATTGAACTAAATTTTTTAATTTAACCGTTATATTATAGCTGTACAACTGAACACACGTCACAAAATCTGATATCCTGGTGGTGTAAATCTTAAATTTTCATTGTTTGAAATATCAAAGTTAAATATCAAAGTAAATTGCAAAGATAAAATGATTAGAAAATTAGAACTTGTGGTGAGTATTTAGTCTCTTTGTGCGAAGAAACATTTTAACTATTTTCACACAAGGCCTTCTTTCTACACAGCACACGACATATGACAACATTCAGAGAGTTCAAAGCGTCCAGTTTTAAATCAAGCCTCATCTTATTCAACCATCACTGATTGCGTAAACCATCCGTCTCAAACGTCAGGACTGAGCAATAGTTTGGAGTATAGAGTGTACGCATTATTTCCATGGTAACATGAGAGACGGGGGTAGCAGGAGGAAAACTACTGGATTATTTTTTTGAAGCTCTGGGATAAACCAAACCTACAATTAGACCTCCTGTTTTTGTCAACTCTTTGTGTTCAGATTAGAACCATTCAAATAAAACTTTTTAAGAAACGGTTCTAACTAAATAACTTAAAATGTTAACTGGCCTAACTTTTCTTTAAGAATGTTTAAAAGTGGATTAACTCACAATTTATGATAATTTCTAAAAAATAGTCGTTAGTTGTTGGACTTACTTTCGCGAAAATGAATTAAGCGAAAAAATGCGAAAACGATGCGAAATTTGGCAAAAAATAATTTCGCGAAACATTTTTTGTCTCGAAAACCGCAAGTATTGTATCTGAAACAATCAATTGCGCAAAAAACTTATGGAATTCTCTTCTCTGAGAGCTTAGCATTGGAAGCTCTATCATATCATAATTAATAATTTTTTATTCGTGAAATTTTAGCTTTTTTCCCCGAAACAGATTAAAGAGAAATTTCTCAAGCGAAATTTTGGCAAATTTTTTTTTACCGATTTATCCTTTTCGCTGGAAACCCTTAACGTGAAGTTTAACCAATTCTAACTGTTATCATTGATAATATATATTTATCTTGCCGTTTCTGCTTTTGTGTTCTAAACATACCATTAGTGGGTAGATACTGGCTACCTTGCACAAAATAGACAAAATGCATTTTTCAAATATATTGTTACTGATTAGTTGATTACTGCTATTTGAAATCCAGTCTGCCAAATTTTCTGATTTATGTTGAAATTATAGAATTTAAATCAACTCAAATTGTTTTCCATTTCTAAATTTAATTTTGTTTCAGATCGTGAAGGGTTAGCTGAAGGAGTTAAGGTTGAGCAGTTAAATGAACGTATTCTCGCCGCCCTCAGAGATCATGTGACCTACAATCCAGAGGCTCAGAAGAAACCCCAATATCTAACTCGTGTTCTGGAAAAGCTACCCTTCCTAAGAAACCTGTCTCAGCAAGCAATGCAGAGAATTTTCTATCTTCGTCTGGTTGGTTTGGTTCCGGAACCTCCGATCTTGGAGAAACTTTTCTCAAGTAACATACCGTTCTGAACCAGTCCCCAGATACACCCAGATAAACGTTCTGAACCAGTCTCCAGATTTACCCGGATAACAATCCCGGATCAGTATCCAAAAAAACAGTTCCGAACCACTCTCCAGATACACCCTGATAACAGAACTGAACCAGTATCCAGAACCACCTTGATAACTGTTTCGAACCAGTATCCGTTTTCACCCTGATAACTGTACTGAACAAGTATACGGATACACCCTGAAAACTTTTCCGAACCCATACACGGATATACCCTGATAACTGTTCTGAACCAGTCTCCAGAGTCACCCTAGTTCCGAACCAGTATTCAGAGACACCTTGATATAGTATTATACAAAACTTCCAAAAAAAATTCGTCATGGAGATCGAAAATCTGAAAATGAGTATTTTCTCCCCTTTTAAAATAAAATAATAATTTCAAGATTCTTCTCTTCATTCAAGGTTCTATTTGTGGTGATGCACTGAGCTAAGATTTGTCCAAAAATGACAAATTCAAACATGCGATAATTGTGTTCGGTGGCAACACCTCAGTTAGAGTATATCAAATGTGCCCAAAGAAAATAACTCTGGGCGATGAGACGTCTGGGTTCTAATGATTACTTTAAGTTGAAACCTTCTCACCCAAAAAAGAGCAGGAGTGTTAAAAAAGCTAAGAAGGTTCATTATTAAATCTTCTTGTTAGCAACACAGTGAAACCCAAGACTGAAGCACCAGAAAATTAGTTAGTGCTAAATCCTACACCCGGAGAAGTTTCACAGTCAAACTCAAACCACACGGAGAAGTTTTAACCAGACCTTGAAAAGTATCAGTCCTAAAATGAGTCTAGAGTAGAATCTAGATCTGGATTTGGTTTAAACGATCTCTCCGCCATTAAAGTCTACCTTCCGTGACACAGTTAGACTAATAACCCAAGGCGTTTTAATTGAATTCAACCCTTGGTCTCCCTTTAGTTAGTCTGGAACATGCACGATGATAAATCCGACTGAATCACAGCGTTTCAGATATAATAGTAAATCTGTACACACTACACAATGATGACGTAATATTTTAACAATGTTTAATGAAAAATGGGCATTGACAGTTCATACAATTATTTTCTCTAAAATGAGTATCTTTACGGTTCCGAATTTTAATTAATTTTGGACCTTATGAAACTCAATCTGATTGCAAGATCTAAGCTTACATATTTTATATAGATCTTGCAAAAATAAAGTTATTTTTATATTGTTAACTGATCAAAGCTTACATATTTTACCCTCATGTAAAACGAATAATGCTTTTTATATACATATATGCTACCCTGATCTTGCAAGATCAAATATTTTTCTGACCTCTTCTAGTAAAATATTGACAGAATCAAAGCTTATTTTGAACAGAATTGCTTTTCCTAATTTAAGCTCATCTAGAATTGATTTTTTCTTTGTATATTTTGACTGATTTTAATAGAACCCATCACCCACTTTTTTGGGACCTGATTTTGCTTATGAATGGCTTTTGACTTCATTTACACTAATCTGATCATGTCGGATCTAAGCACACTCTGATCTGATATTATTGGATCTGAGCTCACTCAGATCTGATATTATTGGATCTAAGCTCACTCTGATCTGATATTATTGGATCTGAGCTCACTCAGATCTGATAATATAGGATCTAAGCTCACTCAGATCTGATATTATTGGATCTAAGCTCACTCTGATCTGATATTATTAGATCTAAGCTCACTCAGATCTGATAATATAGGATCTAAGCACACTCTGATCTGATATTATTAGATCTAAGCTCACTCTGATCTGAAATTATTGGATCTAAGCTCACTCTGATCTGATATTTTTAGATCTAAGCACACTCAGATCTGATGATATTGGATCTAAGCACACTCTGATCTGATAATATAGGATCTAAGCTCACTCTGATCTGATATTATTGGATCTAAGCTCACTCTGATCTGATATTATTGGATCTAAGCACACTCAGATCTGATATTGGTTGATCTAAGCACACTCTGATCTGATAATATAGGATCTAAGCTCACTCAGATCTGATATTATTGGATCTAAGCTCACTCTGATCTGATATTATTAGATCTTAGCTCACTCTGATCTGATATTTTTAGATCTGAGCACATACTGATCTAATATTATTAGATCAATGCTCACTCCGATCTGGACCTCAGAAGTTTAAGCTCATTCTGTTCTGTTATTAGAAGATCTAATATCTAAGCTCAATCTGGCCTGATATTATCCAGATTTAAGCTCAACCTGGCCTGATATTATCCAGATTTAAGCTTATTTAAATCTGATATATTCATGTTAAAGCTTATGTTACCGTAATCTTGCCAGATTGCTACTCCGAATGAAATAGACGATCAAATACTTGAAAATCTTTTTGCTCCGACCTGATCCAGCATCATGTATTCTTTGCTTCTTCCTGATTTAGCATCATGCATTCTTTGCTCCGACTTGATTCAGCATCATATACTCTTTGCTCCGACCTCATTTAGCATCATTTACTCTTTGCTCCGACCTGATTCGACATCATGTACTATTTGCTCCGACCTGATTCAGAATCATGTACTCATTGCTCCGATCTGATTCACCATCATGTACTCTTTGCTCCGACCTGATTCAGCATCATTTACTCTTTGCTCAGACCTGATTCAGCATCATGTACTCTTTGCTCCGACCTGATTCAGCATCAAATATTCTTGCCAATCCACAAATATTTATAAATATCCTCTAGTTATATTGTATACACACTGCCTGTATCAGTAAAGGACCGGTAAATGCCTCAATTAGTCTCACAGTTTTTATCTCAAAATTTTCATTCGTTACACCAACAAAACCGGTTTTTTAGCTTACAGATAATTTTTGGAAAGTCAGCAAAAATGTGTATTGAATATTTAATTTTCAAGATTTCATGACGTTCTACATGTAATTTACAAGTCGCGATTTAGCCATATATTGCTAACTTTGAAATGAACCAAATTTTTGCCAAGATGAATCCAGAACTGCCGAATAATAAATCTCACAGTTTGACTAGTCAATCTTTAGTTCATTCCCCAGACACTAACTACAAACTATGCATTATGGGATTTAAACTTTTCGTTTCTAAACAAGTCAATTTTATTGAAAAATATTACAGTGGGATCTAGACTTATTAAACCTAAAATATCCAAAAATACTCTAAAATATATATTATGCGAAACCAACAATTCATTTTTATTTAGACTGAGAAGATTATTTTATTCATTATTATGTTGATAAATATATTTGTTTAAACAGGTAACCGGTATTTTCTTTTATCTTTACTAAAGAGAGTGTCGTTGTAATTTTTTTTTCTCTTATTAAAATAGATTTTTTCCTTTTAGATTTCTTAAAACATTGCCTTGCGGATTTCTGCTTTCAGAATCAAACTTTCAAGTTAGAAAATCGACGAACATGGGCCTTTTTAAAGATGGTTTTTATTTTCAAATTTAGGGGTTAAAAAATGTCTGACATATTGCTATAAGACAAAAGGTGGTTCGGTAGTTAAATTTTTCTAAAAAACACATAAAATCGAGGCAAGAAATTAGAGTCGTGAGAATACCAAACAATTTATTCTTAATTAAACTGACACCAGTCTCTATTATCAAATTATTTCTTAAAATTATGCATTCTTTTGTTCATACTTCAATTATGTTCATTGACGTGTTTTCATGTTTTCATCCTCTCTTTTCTGCCAGGTTATCCATAAAAGGATGATAAATAATAATTATTTACATTATTATTTACATTATTTACAACTAATTTTCAAGAAAGTTCAGAGAATTTTGCTTTACCAAGGGATACCAGTTGGTTGAGGGAACCAGTGTTAAAGTAAAATTTTAAATTTCCCAAAAACGTAGTTGTAACGATAGTTTTTTTTAAAGTTCGTTCAAAAAATTCGTTTGGTTCGTAAAAAACTACGTTTTTTCAAGTTTGTTCGAACAGACTATTTATAAATATTTTATTAACGGTTTGGCTGATCAATACAATGCAATCGATCTTTAACGATTTTAAATAGTTTTTTTACAATACATTTACATTTTCCGAAGGACAGCATCGTTCAAGAACAATTTCATTCGTTTTAAAAAATTTCGTTGGTTCATAAAAACGATGCCTATCTTTACCAATCTTTCTGATCCATATTCTTCATGAAGAACATTGCATGCAAAGCTTTTATTTACCTTTTCAAGTATACGATGTAAATAATTAGTAAATCTTTGTTTGCAAAGTATGAAGGAATCCATGGGTTAAATTTAGCAAACATTTATATTTGTAAACAAGATAAAATCTTGGAAAGATCTATGGAAAAAATAATTTAAGATTGCAACCTTTAACGACGTCACTGACTATGCTAATAAAAACTGTAAAGCGTACTGCATGCGTACTGCAAATATACAAAAAGTAAGCTGCCTAGCTCAAACACTTTTTGAGTTATCGCAAAAAAACGATAGGGTGGGAAGTCAAATTGACCCCCCCCTCAGCCATATAGGGTTAAAGTTTGACTCGGAAAGAAGATATTCACCTGAACAAAGAAACCCCAATCGTAAATATCTTATATCGGAACTCGGCGTCCACATTTTGCATTGTGGAAATCAAGCTAATTTTTAGAACGGTTATTTTTAAGAATCTCAAAATTTTAAAGAGCGATCCTTGAAATCTTAAAAATGTTAACTATTATTTCATGTGACCATTCATTTACAAAGAGGCAAGTTCAATTCACAGCAGTACCTTTAAATCATTCTTTGATCCAGAATGACTGAAATTTCCTTATTTTTCTGTTGTAAAACTTATTTTTTTCATTTGTGGATTTTCATAAAAGTGATGTGCATACTTTTACTCCAAAGAGAATGCAGAAATTTGTCAAAATTAACATTTTTCAAGATAGAAAGTAATGCATCTTCGTTATTGTTACTTATATAGATTTGTAAAGGATGCTGTTGTGAAGCGGGGACATCCCACTAGAAATTATGTCACTAAAAACTGAATAAAAATAGGCCCAATAATTAATAGGTCTGAGAAAACTTCTTTAACTTAAAATAAATAAGTTTTAATGCGTTTTCATCTTTCTCCGGGCATTGGCTGTGGAAGCAAGGGGTTCATTGATTCAAATATAGCCTTGGAATTCTGCTGAGTAATCCAACAGTTTGCTCCAGACTAAACTATTTTTTAAACAAATTAAACTCTTTCAGGATAAGATTAGTTTGGGATTAAAAATTCCTCAAATGTGTCAGTTTAATAGAGCGTTCATTGTTCACTGTCCATTTTGTTTTTGTGTCAGTTACCCCTGTTTACAACTTTATTAGAAATAGAAAATAGTATAATGTACTGGCTATGATGATTCTTTAAAAGAAACTGATTACTCGGAACAAAGCTATCTAATTCCTTAATCTTTGCAATTAACCTGATGGTGTTTACCTTTGATATTTAAAATGTTGACTATTTGATTTTGATCTAACATAATAAAAATATCAAAGGTTTAAACAATTAGGTTACAAAGATATCATACAACATACAAGATAAAACATACAAGATAAAACATATAAGATAAAACATACAAGATAAAAATATACAAGATAAAACATACAAGAAAAAAACATACAAGATAAAACATACAAGATAAAATATACAAAATAAAACATACAAAATAAAACAGAAGATAAAACATACAAAATAAAAATATACAAGATAAAATATACAAAATAAAAACATACAAAATAAAACAGAAGATAAAACATACAAAATAAAACATACAAGATAAACCATACAAGATAAAACATACTAGATAAACCATACAAGATAAAACATACAAGATAAAAATATAAAAGGTAAAAATATACAAGATAAAACATACAAGATAAAACATACAAGATAAAAATATACAAGATTAAACATACAAGATAAAACATACAAGATAAAACATACAAAATAAAAATATATAAGATAAACATACAAGATAAAACATACAAGATAAAACATACAAGATAAAACATTCAAGATAAAACATACAAGATAAAAATATACAAGAAGTTTTAATGACTTTGTGACTTTGGCGTTAGTTTTGGCTTTTAATCAAGGTTAATTTTTTACAAACCCCCCCCACACTCTCCTCCTTAAATCATGTTTTGTACCATGTTCAACTTCTTATATAAAGTTCTCTGGTCTATAGCAAACCTTTTAATTGGTCATTCAACGCTTATACGCACGGTTGCTTTCTCCCAGTCACCGTGCTTTATGGACCATTCCAGGCACACGCCAAAATATCAAACTAAAAAGGGATTGTTCACAGATTTGCTTGGCTTGTCGATTCTACAAAAACACAGATTTCCTATATCTATTCAAGCGCTATTGAAATTCTAACGTTGTGTTCGATATAGAAGAATCATCAATTGAAGATAATTTGTGAGATTTAGCTAACATTGATTTCTCCTCATTGGCCAGCTGTATGTATTTATGTTTGCTTCTGATTGGTTAACGAAAAACCTAATAACTAAATAAATGGCTCCCTTTAGTGTCAATTTGCAGATACAGTGACAATCAAAAGATATGATATCAGAAATTTTCTTTCATTAAAAATTAATTTAGTTAAAATAATAAACACACAAAATAGTATAAGTTCGACCTCATTGTTTCCAAAGGCATTGAATCTTTGCCACAAACAAAGGAATTGAATTTTGGCCACAAACTGTTATAATCCCTAATTCTTTGCAACCTGATGGTGCAAACCTTTGATATTTCAAACTTAGATTATTTGATCTAACAGAATTGATAGTTTGATATATCTAAGGTGACAAATTTGAAAGAGTTGAACTTGTTTAAAATGTTTTTATCAGTTCTGCAAAAAGAAATTTTAAGATTAATTGTCCTATTTCAAGTCTATGCAGGATAAAGCAGGTTGATGCAATATTAAAAACTTGCAAATCTTCATGCCTTTGTTCAAGAGATATTTTTAATTTTTATTTTTTTTTGGATCTACAACATTTAAAAATCTCCCAAAATATCAACACAATATATTTTTCAGTTGATTTTAAAAAAACGGCTCCAGGAAATATTTGCACCTTGAACACTTCTTGATGAAATTTTTGAAAACATATTTTAGGATCCCTTAAAAATTGAAAATAATGTGTTATACTCAAGACGACATTAATCACACTTTCTTATTGACCCTGTATGTTCTAGTTGCAGGTTTTAATTATTTTCTGAAGAGATTAGTGCAATATATCAGGTCTCTTTAGACCAGTTTTTATTGCCTTATTCTCAAATGAAGTACATGTTAATACGAGCTAGCTTGCAGAATACTTGCAACAATTGGCACTAAAAACAATTTCCAACCACGAAACTGTAGACAAATGCTTCTAACTGTATAATTACAACACGTTTCAGACTTGCTTGTCATTTTCTGCGCAAACTTGCTTTATTTGAAAGACATAAGAAAACGGAATCTAACGACGACATTTTGTTGAATCAAACATTAACATATCCATACTAATAAAACATGAGACTTCAATCCTTCAGATTTTAAGTTACAACTGCTATTGATATGAAGAAAATTGACGATGGTAAATCAAGGTTATAATGCAAGGAAAGTTAATTGCAGTTGCGTATACCTGTGTATAATATCGAAATCAGTGTTCGTTTAGTATCCGAGGAGGTTAAAAGCATTAAATTTTGATAATTTTAATTTTTCACATAATAGTTTTTTATGACCAGAATATTTCATTGATTTTTTTTTTGTGAAAGATGGATCCCATTCCCATGTCAGGCTTCGACATCCATCTTGTGTTTACATTACCGCCCAGAGACGTACACTGCAGTACAAAAGATGCGTACACTTCTGAAATTTTGAACAAACGCCTTAAAAGGGAATTTGCACTTTTTTCTTGAACACACATATAGGTTTTGAAAAATTTGCAGATTTTTGCATATTTGAATTTGCTGGGTCAAGAGCTTTTCAAAATTTAAAACTTATCATAGTTCGCGCACATTTTTAAATATTTTTTGCTAAAAAACTTGATTTTGCAATAACTATTTAATATTTTGCTAATTTGATTTTTTTACTTTCCTCCGCCCTACCCTTTGAATAAAAAAATTGTTTCGCAAAATTTGTTTACAACTATAGAAGATAAAAAAGTGAAGAAGTTTTAGCGCTATTATTTTAAGTTATTTAGAAAAAACAACATGGGGGTGGGGGTTAAAGTTAGACACATTGCCATTGTTACTGGGGAAAGACTATTTTTTCTGGTTTAAGGTGTTAAACCCTCATGTAAAAGTTTTTGCAGTGGATCAATTTCTTCTTATAAAACTAAAAATGAATGCTTTAAAGTTCTCAAAACTATATGTCTAGGGCTGCAAAAAATAAAGTGAACTATGGAGGTTTAAAGTCGGCCTAGTATTGAAAGCTGTTTTGACATAATGTAGTCTGCAGATGTTTTTTTACGATTCCTCAAGAAAATTCTTGGCTTGGCAACAACACATTCCTTATAGTTGCAACACATGTTCCGTGCAAAACTTCCCCCCCCTCTCCCCCTCTATCCCCTCCCTGCCCCCCCCTCTAGGGTATATAGTCAGGAAAACCAACCCTGTAATTTACTCTACGAACACTACATTTTTATCATATCTACATTTTAGAATTTAACACACAATTTATCTAAAAAGATATTCGATATAATAATTCGGCCGAAAAACTTCCAAAATCCCATACTAAATTTGTAAACTAGCATTTCTATATAATCTAAACCTTCACTATGCTTGATTTTCTGTCAAAACGACTGAACCGATCGGAACCAATTTTTATGAAAACTTATTAAACCCTAGGAAAGGTTTATGGATGGTTAAAGATATAAAATTTGCCTGAAAAAGGTCGAAATGGATTGGCTGTTGGCTCTTGTGACACGTGACAATGATACTGCACTGCCATTGGTGGGAGTTCTGGTCACGTGGTGCGGACATATAAATAATATTATCAATTATAGCTATTAAAATTGATTAAGTATTGAATTCAAATAATGATAGAAGCAAACCTAAGTTTTTAAGCCTCCTCTGGGATATTGTCTTTTTTAGTTTGGTTGCATTTTTGCTGAATATAATCTTTTTAAATCTACGATTTTTAAAACAAAATTTTATGTATATATAAATTTTCGTATAAATTTGACGCAGTTTTATATCAATTACTCGAGACAGGAACATCAGATAGAACTCTTATGGGTCTTGGTTAACTCCTAAGATGCTTAGGCTTCAGTCTTTATCCCCGTTCATTTTTCCTGTGCAGTCCCTGTAATTAAGATTAACAAAAAGGGATTTAAAACTGATATCTAAATCAGGTTCAGCTAAGCAACGTATACCCAAGGTTATAATGCAAGGAAAGTTAATTGCAGTTGTGTATACTTTGTTTAAATATCGAAACCAGTTCTCTCTGGGAGGAATTTGTAAACAAGAATATATGCATCAGTGTTCGTTCTAAGGAGGTGAAAAGCATTAAATTTTTATAATTTTGATAATTCACATAATAGTTCCCTAAGACCAGAGTATTTCATTGATTTTTTGTGTGAAAGATCGATCCCATGCCAGGCTTCGGCATCCACCTTGTGTTTACGTTACCGCCCAGAGACTGTACACTGCAGTACAAAAGATTCGTACACCTCTGAAATAACTTTCCTTGCGTTATAACCTTGGAATATCCTCTTTTATACTTTTCTGTCTCCCCTGCTAGACCTTTTTTATTTCGTTCGTTCCTCGTTTGTTAGTTACCAATTTCATTCGATTTTTTATTGTCAAAAAAATAGTTTCATTCCTTTTTAAAATGTTTTTCATTTTCCATCTATTTTCTTTGTTTTCTCATCAAAAAATCGTTCTGAAAAGTCGTTTGTTCAAAAAATTGTCCCTTAGTAAAAATCGATCGTTTTTTCAAAATATTTGTTGGAAAAAATCGTTCGTTCAGTAAAATAACTAGTTTTCATAAAAATTACCTTTCTCTGAACGATCCATTTAGTTCGTTTTTCTCTTAACAACACATTACGATCATTGAAAACAAACGATGCCCATTTCTACCCCCTCAACCTTCTTTAACTTATTCTAAGTGGGCTTTTATTTATATTTAAACTATTTTTAGTGAAACAAGAATATTTACTGTAAAAGCTGCATACGGGCCACCTGAAGCAACAGATACAGAGAAGATAAGAAAAAAATCCCCACCTCTTCGGCCGTTCCATCCATAAGCTACATTGGTCGACAACTTGACGTCTCCTATATTGGTCGTCAAATGTACGGAGAAATATCTATCTATCAGATAAGAATTTAACATGAGACATCTAGCGGCCAACATATCGTCCCCCAAAGTACGTGAACTACACGCCCAGTATCTATGGAGAGAATGGGCTCTGTAGATCTTCATTCCAATATGCTCGATATGAAAGCCTACGAGAAAACTCCAAGACATTCAAGATCGAGTCAGAAGACGATATGCATTCATATCTCGATCCTAACTGACGCAATGTATCTAACTAGATTAATTGTAAATTGTTAAATAACTTGTTTGGTTATTAAAGGTTGTGTTCTATTATTTCGTTACAAATATTGTGAAGACGACATGAAGAATTATACTTTTTGAATTTAAATATTCTGTGACCCTTAGTATGAGAAATTAAACTGTAAACGCAAAAAAATTAAAAGAGAACAATAACCTAAAAACCCTGGTTTCTATATGTACTCTGTGTACATATAGAAACCAGTTCCCTCTTGGCGGAATTTGTAAACAAGAATAGATGCATCTGCAGCAGTGTTTGTTTATTATCGGAGGAGAATAATAGCATTCAATTTTGATAATTCTCATAATATTTTCCCCTGAACAGAATATTTCACTGATTTTTTAAGTAAAAGATGGATCCCATGTTAGGCTGTGACATCCGTCTTGTGTTTACATTACCGCCCAGAGACAGTACACTGCAGTACAAAAGATGTATACACCTCTGGAATAACTTTCCTTGAATTATAACCTTGTGTGTTTCTATATCCTGGTAGTCTTTTACCTAATTCTTACATTTTTTACCTTAAAATTAGGTTTTCAATGTTACAAAAATAATTAGATAAAAAATTCGATAATTGAATAAACTTTATTTAATTCTAAAAAGATTTGTCTCTAAAGACACAAATTCATATCTTCCAATACATTTACACCCCAACTAGCTGTACGTTGCTTAGCTGAACCTGATTTAGATATCAGTTTTTACTGCAACAAAAATAGACGATCAAGCATTTCGATATCCACAATTCTAAAGTGCACAGCTCAGGATAAGTGGTTTGTGATTTTTTGTGATAAATAAATTGAAAAACTGACACCATCAATATATCAACATTAAAGATAAAAAATTTGCAAACAATTAGCAAAGTTGCAACATGTAAAAACAATGAGACATTGCTCAGTCGACAAAAAGTAAACAATAAACCGACAAAGAACAACTACTCCCCCCCCCTACCCCGAACATTGAGTACTCTTTGAAGCCCCCCCCACCCTCCTTCCTCCTTCTTCCCGGCCACGTAGTAATTGCAGAGAAGTATATATTGCAAATGGAAACGTTTAAACTGATATAATCATGTAACTCTTAAAGCTTGAAGTTACTTCCGACAAAGAAAAAGTTTAGACTTTGTTTTATTACAATCTTATAATTATAATTATAAATTTTACTATTTAAAACTATACGAAACCTAAGAAGAATCCACTTTGTGTGTAATATGTCAAAATTACGAACGACATATGTGGAATATAAACATTTGTGAAATGTTAATGTTGATAATCTCGAGAAATGTTCTTAATTTCAAATTGCAAAAGGTAAATTTTTTTTTAGTTTTTTTTTACAAGGTAAAAAATGTTAGGTTTTTTAAACTGTATATTTTGCGTTCCTTTTGATCCAACCTCTCCCCTTTATCTCTTATTTTCAGTTTTACTATGTATGTGCTATCTAAAATGTGCTTGAATAAAAAATATACTTCCGTACCTACGTGCATTTTTTAATTAAATTTCCCTGTTGCGATGTGCTATGTAAATTAAATCTGTACCTGTATCTCAACTGTATCTGTATTAAAGGGACTGTCGATGAAATTTCGAATGACTTTCCATTTTTAAAGGGCTACACTCGATTCACAACAGTTGCTGCTAGGCGCTAACCCTTGGTATAGAAGCAAAAATGATTAAAATATTCTTTTTAAAATTTCTAATTTATTAACAAAGTTTAAGATAAATTGACGAAGACATTGTTAAGATTTAATTAGTACCGTTGTAAATCGGGCATACGACTCTTGAAATGAAGGATACACTTTAAATAATGTCTGCACAGTCCCTTTAAACCGGTTAAATTCATCAATTAAAGAACAGAATGTATCTAGCTAGAACAACGTAGTTTAATAAACATAATTATTCAACCAATTCTTACAAACGTTTAATGCATTATATTGCTGGGTTGGAGAGAACTGGAAAACTTTATAATTACTTGCATTTAATCCATCTTTTTGCGCTAATTTTGCACAAATTCCGCTAATTACATTGCAACAGATTAAATACTCAACTGTCTGTGCACACTGGGTTATTGTTAACAACAAGAAAGGTATATATCAAAATAGTCAAAGCAAAAATGTGTACCCAATGTGCTGTTAATGGCAACTATTAATTAATAATTTTTTTCTTAAATTAAAATTTTAGAAAAATGAATTCTTAAATAATACTCAAACTGAAAAGAAAGTGGATTTTTTATGTCTTCAGTTAACTCATCAACAAATTAATCTTTGTTTCTCGAATTCTATCCCTTTAAATTACATATCAACTGTTAACCCTATTCCCGCTGGGGGGGGGGGTCAATTTGACCCCCCCCTGTAGTTTTTTTTTACATAACTCAAAAAGTATTGGTCTGAGGCTGTTGAAATTTTCTGACTTTTCTTACATACCCATAGCCCTCCCTTTAGGCCTAAAACCGGGCTTTAATACTAACTGCCTGAGTCCTCAGGCACACTGCCTGAATGACTGCTTTTGCCTGTAGCAAACTAAATCTTTGTTTTGACCCACTTTCACTTGTCAGATTTTGATAAAATTTAGCTTTTTGGAAAGCCTATGATCTAAGGAAACGGATTGCACAAGTTTTGCGAAAAAAAAATTCAAGCTTTTTGCAAACAACCTGCCAAAGGAAATTTGCACATTTTTAGTTTTTCTTGATTAAAAATCAGGTTATTTAAAATTTTGCAAAAATTTTTGCATATTTGAAATGGCATGCTCAAGGGCTTTTCAAAAATGTATAATTTGTCATCTTTTGGACAAATTTTTTTTGCAAACATTTTTACTATAAAACTGGATTTTGCGATAAAAAATTCAATTTTCGCAAATTTGCAAATTTTTTTGCAGATTCTAAAAGTAGAGCACAAGAGCTTTCTAATGATGTATCATTTGTCATATTTGGACATAAAACATGGGATTTAGAGGGGGGGGTCAAATTGACCCCCCCCCCCAGCGTATCCTGGTTTTCAAGTACCCCAGCGGGGATAGGGTTAAGCTATTGAATCCTAGGCTACTCAAAATGGAGTGCTTAACAGTTCATAAAGCAAAGGCAAAAGTTACCTAGTCTTGGGCTTGTGTGAGTGAGTCAAAGCCTTCCGTTTTCTAACCATGTTTCTGATATACTTTATTTTACTTTACTAGTCCATATTTGCTGAACTGTTTGCAGATACATTATTTGTTTAACTGTTTGCAGATATATTATTTGCTGAACTGTTTGCAGATATATTATTTGTTTAACTGTTTGCAGATATATTATTTGATGAACTGTTTGCAGATATATTATTTGTTGAACTGTTTGCAGATATGTTATTTGATGAACTGTTTGCAGATGTATAATTTGTTGAACTGTTTGCAGATATATTATTTGATAAACTGTTTGCAGATGTATAATTTGTTGAACTGTTTGCAGATATATTATTTGTTTAACTGTTTGTAGATATATTATTTGCTAAACTGTTTGCAGATATATTATTTGTTGAACTGTTTGCAGATATATTATTTCCTGAACTGTTTACAGATATGTTATTTGCTGAACTGTTTGTAGATATGTTATTTGCTGAACTGTTTACAGATATGTTATTTGCTGAACTGTTTGCAGATATGCTATTTGCTGAACTGTTTGCTGATAGATTATTTGCTCAACAGTTTACAAATATATTATGTTCTAAACAGTTTGCAGATATATTATTTCCTGAACTGTTTGCAGATATATTATTTGTTGAACTGTTTGCAGATATATTATTTGCTGAACTGTTTGCAGATATATTATTTCCTGAACAGTTTGCAGATATATTATTTGTTTAACTGTTTGCAGATATATTATTTGTTGAACTGTTTGCAGATATATTATTTGTTGAACTGTTTGCAGATATATTATTTGTTGAACTGTTTGCAGATATATTATTTGTTTAACTGTTTGCAGATATATTATTTGCTGAACTGTTTGCATGATGAAGCTTTGCGAAATGCGCATCCCGTGCAAAGATATGAATTGATAATATCTTCATCATCATGCTGTAGTGTGAGCTAAAACATAGAGAATACACTATATAGAGCTAATGGTGGTGCATAGATAATATTTTTATTCTCAAAGATAAGGAGCAAGGACAAGAATATCTCTATATGTTTCTCCTCTCGCTATATATAGTGATATATAGAGATATTCTTGTCCTTGCGCATTATCTAGAAGTATTTATACTTCTAGATAATATTCCTCTACTATATGTATATGTAATATTTATATATATTTACTCCTGAGAAAGAGTAATGTTATGAATATATCTATATATTCCTTCATCCTCTATAAACGTATAGAGTGAGTTAAAAAAAAAACCCGGGATTATCGATATTTTGGACATTATTTTTATTTTTTTACTTTTGTTAGAATTTTAGGCATAAAGAAATAAAGTTTTCATAAAAATCATCAAAAATTAAATAAGAGATAACAAAAAATGTAAGCCAATGATTTGCATTTTTGAAGTCATAACAGTTCCAACATAATAAATTTGTTTGAAATCTTGGAAAACAATAGAATAAAAAATTTTCCCAACAATTAAAAAAAATTGGTCACGCGGATTTTTATTTCAATGTTACAAAAAAAAATAGAATTTTTTTATCACATTTAATTTTTTTGCCTAAGATCCGAACAAAACTAAATTTTTGAAAATGTTGTCTAAAACATCGATAATCCTGAAGGACCTGAAAATCTCTATATAGTTCTCCTCTATTTATGATATTAGATATATACTCTTAGATAAAGAGCAAGGGCATGAATATCTCTGTATATTCTTCCTCTATATATATACTCCTAGATAAAGAGCAAGGACATGAATATCTCTATATATTCATCCTCTCTATATATATACTCCTAGATAAAGAGCAAGGGCATGAATATTTCTATATATTCCTCCTCTATATATATACTTCTAGATAAAGAGCTAGGGCATGAATATCTCTATATATTCCTCCTCTATATATATACTCCTAGATAAAGAGCAAGGACATGAATATCTCTATATATTCATCCTCTCTATATATATACTCCTAGATAAAGAGCAAGGGCATGAATATTTCTATATATTCCTCCTCTATATATATACTTCTAGATAAAGAGCTAGGGCATGAATATCTCTATATATTCCTCCTCTATATATATACTCCTAGATAAAGAGCAAGGACACTAATATTTCTATATATTCCTCCTCTATATATATATATATATATATATATATACTCCTAGATAAAGAGCAAGGACACTAATATCTCTATATATTCCTCCTCTCTCTATATATATACTCCTAGATAAAGAGCAAGGACATGAACATCTCAGCTCTATTGATATTCCTGAACCCAACCCTGCACTCACGTTTACTGTTAAATACTCTTTCGTGTATTCTTAAACAGATTAAACCTGAACCTTGATCCTATACGGAGATACAGGGGAGAAACAGGGACAAAATAAGATCATTTTCATGGTGAAGATTGAGTTTATTTTATGTCAAATAACTTTCATTTGCTAAAATATTCACCAATAGTAAAAAAAAATATATTTTTGTTCGGCGATGGTTTGTGGTGTCATAAAAATAAAAATAAATAAAATACCATTAGCTTTGTCGTTTTCATCCAATCCGCTAAACAAGTAAAAGGACCGTTAAGAAAAATAATTGATTTGGAGGTAAGGGGGGGGTTGTAAAACGTGAGGTTAGAACGAGGAAAATTGAACGAATATTCCAACCCGAGTTGGTTTAGACTAAGATTTTCTAAACCCCTGCAGACATCAGGACGAGACTGGTCAAAACTAAATTTATACATGGGAATTTCTCTGAAAACTTCCAAAAAATAAATTAGTTTACAGTTCTCATCATTTACAAGAGTTTTAATCTTTAACAACTTTTATATTGTGAAAATATTCAATCGTTTTCCTTGAAATAATAGTTTTCTTTTTTAGATAAATCTGGGAGTGATCTCGTGGTTTGAATACAAATAGGATATTAATTTTATTTTACAAGGAGTTCCAATAAACATGGAAGTAATTGATCTTTTATCTCAATAATATGTAAATTTATGACATCTATAAAATATGAATTGATTTTGGGAATTGCACACCGAGCTTCCAACATTTAATCTATTTCAGAAAGTTCAATACTTTAGTGGATAATTTTAATATATATATATAATTATATATAATTTTTCAATTTCTAAATTGAACTTTTGTAAAGCTAAAGAGCTAGTAGTAATCATGAATATATCAAGTTATTACTGTTTTCGTTCTGCTTTCAAATTTGTTATTAAATTTCTTTAAGAATTTTAAAACTTGTAACTGTTTCATTTCAAACTAGCTGGAGTGACCGTAGAATTTTGAAGAAAAAAGTTTTCTAATTTTATTAGCTTATGTTACCCCCCCGGTACCAAGGTGTTTCCTCAAACAGATGTCAGCCAATTCGGTCCAGCCGTTTGGCCAGCTATAGCAAACAATAAACATACAAATATATATGTATATATATGAGCGAGGAGTTTTATCATATAGAAGATATTTCTGTTCAGATCAAATTTTTAGAAATAAATCAACATTTCATAATTAAAAGAAATAAAGATTACGACAATCTTCACTTTTATCTAATTACCATGTACAGAATTGAAAAATTTGAAAAAACTGAAAAACGTTGGTGACAACTTAAATTTTCAAGATTTTATTTTTTATGTACATACATGTTTTTAGTGTAAAATTTGTTAGGCCAAATTTTCAGAAATTATTCTCTATCTTCGGCTTTTTACAGTTCATTTAAGGATAAAATTATTTTCTTTTTAATGAAAATATTCATGTAAGATTAAATAAATCTTTTGTTGAGCAGAGAGAATACTGTACTCTAAATTCACAAGCAATGAAATTGGAAAAAATGCATTTTTGAAATAACTTTTTTTTGCAAATCCTGATTTACCAATGAAGCGCATGAGAAAATAAACACTTTTAATGAAGCCTTTTAAGTTACTGTTCCATTATTTCCGAAATAAATAATAGTTTTAAACTAGTTTTAAAATTGCAAAAATGACATTTGGATACTTCAAGGTTTTAAACCTAAAGGATATTGATCTGCATTTAGTCGGATTTTAGAACTAAAAATTCAATCGAATAAAGAAGTAAGACTTATTTTCAACTCTATCCATGCAGGGGGGGGGGGGAAGGGGGGAGCGTTGTCAGTTTAGAAAAAGACTTTGGAAAAAGTTTAAATTTCTTTTTGACAAGAGAGCTGTTGGTGAGTAAAAATAAACCTAAGAACCTAAATAACTTTGCGATCATTTTCCAAAAAAGTGAAAACAATTCATCCTTATATGCATCACACTTCAATTTCTCAACAAAGAGACCACAGTGAATAGGTCAAATACAACCGCCCCCCCCCAAACCGTCCTAAACTCACTCGACAAAAAAATCCATCCACGATAGGGTTAAAACAGATCACATAATTAAGCTTTGCAAATCCCATTTGTTATTGACTATTTTTATTACGTCTCTAAGGTATAGATTTAGTTAAATCATGGCATTGATAACTATTGCATTTTTTAGTGCAAAACGTGCCTGTCTGTAATTTTAGATAGATTGGATATTGAGAAGGATACAGGGAGCAGCAAAATTATGAGAATTAAAGGAAGACTTTTGACTCGCTATAACTTCGAATTTCATTATTTATTTTGGAAATTTCTGGTTCAAACTATTACTTTTTTTGCTTAGCAAAAGCATAGAAGTTAAGGACAATGCCACGACATTTTTAAAATAGATTGTTAAACATTTCTCATGTTTATTGGAGCTACCTGGCTCAGGATATCACGTATGCTTAATCTACCCTGGAAAATACGTGCTCATTCAACCTGAGACTCTCAGGTTCACAGAGACATGGAGAACAGCCATCCTGGTTCAAGGATAGGGTAAATAATATCCCTCTTTCCCTGTCTCCCTCTACCCTTCATTCCATTTTTCCCTCTCCCACTTTTTACCCCCTTTCCTTTCTGCGTCTTTCTTCTTTCACTCATTTTTATATTTTCCACCTTTCCCTCTAGTCCTCTCTACCTCTTCACCCCTCTACTTTCCCTCTAGTCATCTTTACCTCTTCCCCCCTATACTTTCCTTCTAGTCCTCTCTATACCTCTTCCCCCTTCTACTTTCCCTCTCATCCTATCTACCTCTTCCCCCCTCTACTTTCCCTCTAGTCCTCTCTACCTCTCCCCCCCCTCTACTTTCCCTCTAGTCCTCTCTACCTCTTCCCCCCTCTACTTTCCCTCAAGTCCTCTCTACCTTTCCCCCTCTACTTTCCCTCTAGTCCTCTTTACCTCTTCCCCCTCTACTTTCCCTCTAGTCCTCTTTACCTTTCCCCCCCTCTACTTTCCCTCTAGCCTTCTCTACCTCTTCCCCCCCTCTTCTTTCGCTCTAGCCTTCTCTACCTCTTCCCCCCCCCTCTACTTTCCCCCTCATTTTCTCTTTCTCTGTTGCTCTCTTTCCCTCTTTCGTTTTCTCGCTCTCTTCTCCTATTACCCCCTTTTTTCTACTCTATTATTCTCTTTCACCCTCTTTTTCAATCTATCCTCCTCTCATCTCCTTTATTCTCCTCTTCCCCTCTCTTTCCCTTTTCCCTTCTCTCCTGTATATTTCAAGCCTTGAGCTGAGAACCATATTAAAATCTATTATACATGAAGATCAAACAGCAATAAATGTCAGATAGCTCAACATGCGACAAAAAATAGTTTATGAAGGTTAGACGCTCAGGGGGGGGGACAATGTTTAGTGAAAGTATTTAGTAAATTTTAAAAAAGATGAAGACTTACTATAGACATTTTATAGTAAATTGGAAATCTCATTGTTGGCTGAACGCTGAAACCTCTAAGCAAAATTAATTAAATGGAACATTTTGAAATAAAATTTAATCCATAAAGGATGAAAAAATGATGAATGTTAGAAAAACAGACTAAATAAATATTTTCACAGACGTATCTGAGTATCTTATCTTACCAGGTAACCCTGGTAACCCTAGATTGAATCATTTAAAGTGTTACACATCTACTGTGCCCTCTGTTGCTTGGATCGATATTTTTTATCATTTTAAAAACTTCAAAAATGGTATTCGAAACAATTTGTAATTAAATATACATTTCCAATATCCAAGGAATGAGCAGAGTGTATAACTTTCATAAAAATTTAGAACTTTAGGTTTATATTTAAAAAAGGGGCATTGCCCCAACCCAACAGAATTTCAACCACACAATGCCTTCTCTGATACACACTTTAATACATACCAGGAAAAAATAATTGTGAAATATCAACTTTGTCAAATGGAGATTGTTTAACTTTTTTAACAATCTTATTTTCATAGGCTTCGCTGGAAAAAAAGGTAAGCGAGTTTATTCCTCGTTTAAAACGATTTCCATCCCCTATCTACAGGTATCCAATATCCGTGCTAGGTATGATTGCAATTTAGAATTTTAAGTGCATTGAAACAATTCAAAATTACCATCTTGTATACTGGGGGGGTCCAGGGGGCAAATGTATAATTATGTACATTTAACACAATTTAGGTACATACGTCAAATCTTAAAGAGGGTGTCCAATTTGTAAAAAAAAATATTAACTGTAAACATGGCGTGTTTTCTCTACGCCATTCAACTACAGATATTTAAAAATACTTCTCACTTATGCTCGTTATGCCGCGGGAAAAAAATATTTTAACATTTTATCAAATTCATAAAAAACTCACCATTAGACATAGTTTGAACTATTTTTAGCCATTTTCGATATTATTAGAACAAGAAAACAAATTCTTCAAATAGAAATAATTATGATGGTTGCGTTAAAATTACTGGAGTAAAGATACGTGATCCTGTAACATAAACATTAAACAGCGTCACCGTCTACTCCTGACAATTCAAAGACGACCTAAACAGCCGCCATTGAAAAATTGCTTCAAAAACTTGTAGCATATCTTATTGATGCCAGTCTTATATCCAATTAACGTCAAAACGGCTAAACTTAACAGGCCCTATTTTGTGTGGCAACTCACAGGACCCAAAGGAAGGTTTATTTACCGTGAGAGATGACAATGTTTGCTGGAAAAAGATGCCGATATTCATTATATCATTGTATTTTTAAAAATTCGCGAAAATTTAAAAACGAATTTCAGAACAACAAGTAAAAGCTCAAATTATTAATATATATGAAAAGGCTACATATGTAACCCATAATATCTTCTGAGTTTGGGGTCTTAATTAAAGTCTCATCCTTTCTGCGTAACCCTGTATGTAAATATATCTGTCCCCCCCCGGGCACCAGATATCTTTAAAGATATAATTAAGAATCCTGGACTGCCACACTGCACCTCCCTCCTTATCAGAGATATATTCATCAAAATTATAGATTTAATATTTATCCGACTAAAGAATTGAATCTTTGATTTTTATCTCAATTTACAACTTTTGATTTCTGAGGCCGAATTTAAAGAATTTAAACCACGGCTCAAATTTGAGACGCGGCTCTAATATGGTTGGTTCCACATGAAATTGTATTCAATGTTTCATGATTTAAGACGGCGATCAATTGAAACCGGTTTTATGCGGCTAACATTCATTAAATTCGGACTCTGATAGATCAAATTATCTTAGTTAATTTATATTTTGGGAGTTCAGGTGATGTATACGGACTTAACAATGATATTATCAATTATATCTACTAAAAATAAAAACACAAATTATAAAATAATAATTGGAGAAAACCCAAATTACAAAAAGGTTTCTCTGGGATATCTTCGTTTTCAGTTTGGTTGCATATTTGCTGAATATGATCAATTTAAACCTACTATTTCTATACAAAATTGTGTATATATATATGAATTTTCGTATAAATTTGAGCTAAAGTGATTGGTTACAGCCTATAAACCCCTTCATTTTTCCTTTATACAGTCCCTTTAAGAGACTGTACACGCAATTTTAAGTAACATGTATTTAAGTCTCCCGAAAAATTGATAAATATAAATTTGATTTCTGTATCAAGGTGAATTGCTGACTTCTGCTTCAGGGACATTGAAGAAAATTGTCCGAATTCAACACGTCTCAGGACAAAAAAGCACGGCAATATCTCAAATAACGTTAAAAGGGTACTGTGGTGAATAGGATATAAATAGTCATAGAGAATAGAATATATATTAGAGGGGAATTTAAAGATTCTCTTGGTATGAATTTTTTCAGTCCCTTTCAGCCTGAAAGGGAGTTCAAAGTGTACAAATCATGTAATTGTTCACAAATTATATGCAGTAGAGTACATTAATACAGTATGTTCCCTGGACTATCCATTTCAACTTCGAATTTTTTAAAGCTGTTAAATAAATTTTATAATGAATTAGGTGAATAAAAAACGTCATTTGATTGATAGTTATAACGGAAAATCATCGTTTGTAAAGTGAAAGGTATAGAGTCTTTGTGAAATGATCATTGGTCAATTATGAAACCACCATATTTCATAATTTGGTTTTCTTTTAATATTAATTTTAGATTTTCTATAAAATGATGTTCCAGGACCCAAAAGGTTATATAGCATAAATATGTGAAGTACACCTGCAGTATGAAAACAGTATAACAAAATGGCCGTTTTACACTTTTTTCTAGTAAATTCCCCTCTAATATATATTATATTCTCTTTGTAAATAGTAGTTTACTTAAATTACCCCGACATTCCATTTAACATTGCTCGTTTTCTAAAAGCATATTCCTCATCAGAACTAAATCAAGAAAATAAATTTAAACGCATTGTAGTAAAACAGTCCCAATTATCAACTGATGAACCAACAGGATAATCTGAAGATTCAGATTAAAGGATAAAGGAAGCAGTATTATTAACAGACTGATGAGTTAAGGATAAATATATTATTCAATTAACAGGCCTCAGAGATTCATTTTATCATTAGGAATCTTTCTATCGATCAATTTATGTATATATTGATTGGATAAACAGGGAGCCTTAAAATAAACAATGGAGTTTAATCACTGAGACAATACCATAGAGTAGATATTTATAGAGTACAGCATGCAAGCTGGACAAAACTGTGTAATTTTAGAAAGATAGGGGTTGTTTTGTGTAATATTCCTAAAAACAAGTTATTTTCTTATGTTTTGTTTACATATTAGGTGTAAAATATCTATCTCTCAGATCATTTAATATTGATGTGTACGCCGGCAAAATGCCTACTAAATATATGATCTAAATATATGATTTAAATATTTGCCGAAATCGAGATTTAAAACAAACCTCTGTAGACTCTGCAGTATGTGTTCTGTATAGGTTCCACTTCCTCTAGGAATTGAGGTATCGTGAGATGAGTTGGCTGCAAGTGTCTATCTTTGTCCATGGACAGCTTTAACACAGATTAATTTACAGGGATGTCACTAGGACGAATTAAAGACGAGTTACACGGTTTAAATTTAAAAAGAAAATTTGGTTCAAATTAAAAGAAGTTTGATTTTTTGAAACTTAAATTTAAACGAAATAAAAAGCTGGAGGCTTGATGTCTGGTCAGTACAATTGTCAATATTTCGCCCTAATTGGTCCACATAGTTTCTACCTTATAGAGACTGTAGTTGTAATATTTGTACAGTGGCATGTACTATTCACAACGATACCTTTTTTCCTTTGTCTGCTCAAGGATGAATTAGAAATGCGAATTTGTTAGGCAGGAAAAGGAAAATTGTTTATTTTCAATTGTGAAATGGAAATATGGTCTAGGGGGAAATTAACAGACCTCAACACTTTTATGTTTGTTATTTTGTGATAGAAATGACAACGCTCAGATTGAGGTTTAAAGACCAACGTTGGGAATCAGACATAACATTCTTAAAAGAAGATCATTTAAATACTTTTTTAAAATCATATCGATCGTTAGAATTAGAACCTTTGAACGATGCCTATCTCTATAAACTTGAACCCCCCAGTCAGAATACCCCCCCCCCCCATCCTACACCTATTATATTCGGCAGGGCAGGATAGTCATCAATGCACTCAATTTCTTTTCGATCATGCTTATTTCTTTTTCATGATGCGTAATATATACGGAGATACGCAGATACGCATCCAATCTAATAAAGGTGCTGCGTGAGCACATAGATAGGTATCTATATGTACCTCTTTCTGTAGAACCAAGAATGTAACTTAAGGAACTGATATCAGGGATTTGTCGGTAATTAAAAATGCATGTAACCAGAATTTCAAGACAGTTTGAGATTAACATGTGTCGAAGTAAAATTGCATTGCACTACATATAGATCCATTTGTAGCAAATTATAAACCAAAATATGCACATTTTCGCGACAAAATCTATCAAAATTTGGGCAACTACTTCCTTTTAACTAAAGCTAAAAGGAGTGTCTAGGGCTACGTGAGAACAAGGTAACTCTGGAATAGAAAGTCAATTTTTAGACTCAAGGCATGACTTTAAATAGTCCTATGAACACAAAACACAGCAATTGTGCAGTGTAAACAGACCCATTTCTCTTAAAAAGTGATTTAATAACTTACTTATAGTAAAGCTATTTGCTTTGTAACAACATCAAATGCACTTGAGTATTGCTATAATTTTGTCTTCCTACTTTGGTCTGCTGGTCATCAATGTTTAAAAAAAAATTGGCGAGGAAAAAAGGCGCTGCGATACTTGAAACTCGACCCAGTCTTAATATTTGATGCATAAAATTTAAAAATATTCTACTTCTCTCCTCAATCATTCCTCCAAAATTAGTTTAGAGCAACAAGAAGTTTGAAAGAAACCAAGATTTTACGGTGGGATTTGAACTAATGTAATAAAAAAAAAAATTGTGCCACTAGAACATCCAAATGGAAGATAAAATAAAATCAGGAACTTCCATGTCACGTAGATCTGATGATTTTGTGTTTATTTCGTGGAAAACTTGCTTTTGTAATACAAGAACTGAATTCTTGTCAAAGACTAAAATGTTCAATTGTGCAATTACACTTTACTTATAATACCCATTCTTTTAATAAGTTGATTTTCAAGCTATACTGGTAAAACTCTTTGCCTCTAACAACTGTAAAATGGGTTCTATCGATAAAAATGTTGTTAGTAAACCCGATAACTCTAAGACTCATGACCCAATTATTTTTTCCAGTTTTTTTCAAGGATTTTGATATTTTATAATTAAAGTCAATATTGCGGATTGAAAAATACAATAGATATTTGATGGATGCGATTAACTTTATAGACTGGACCAAGCCTGGAGATTGCTGATTCCAGGCCATGCTAATCTAAACACCAGGAACTTTTAATCACTACATTCATTCATGCATTCATTCATCCTTTCCAGGCCACGCTAATCTAAACACCAGGAACTTTCATTCACTACATTCATTCATGCATTCATTCATTCATTCCAGGTCATGCTAATCTAAACACCAGGAACTTTCATTCACTACATTAATTCATGCATTCATCCTCTCATTCCAGGCCACGCTAATCTAAATACCAGGAACTTTCATTCACTTCATTCATTCATGCATTCATTCATCCTTTCCAGGCCATGCTAATCTAAACACCAGGAACTTTCATTCACTACATTCATTCATGCATTCATTCATTCATTACAGGCCCCGCTAATCTAAACACCAGGAACTTTCATCCTCTACATTAATTCATGCATTCATTCATTCATTCCAGGCCACGCTAACACCAGGAACTTTCATTCACTACATTCATTCATAAACATAGATGAGGGAGGGTGAGATATTGGCCCATTGGGGTTGTCTGGTCTAGATGGGGGGGTATTTGCCNGGGATAACATTCACCATACCCAATATGCCTCACACCAGGGGGTTTGTCTAATTACTGCTTGAACTTCGTTCCTTTTGCATATCTTCAATATCTATCTATTTATCTATTCATGTAGTCTGTGAAGGTTGTTTTAAAGAAGTAAGGGAAGGAAGGGAAGGACGTGCCAAAAAACCGAAATTCTCGAATACTAGGAAGGGAAGGAAGGGAAGGAAGGGAAAGGAAGGGAAAGAAGGGAAGGAAGGGAAAGAAGGGAAGGAAGGGAAGAAATTAATAACTAAATAACACATAAAAAGTGAAATCCTGTTAAAAAAGATGTATAATGTTAATAATAGCGTGGCTGTCGTTTATATATGTTATTATAATGTTTATAACTGTTGAACAGAGACAGTTAATATTACCCGGGGCAATATTGAGATTTGTAAAGAGAGGGTGGGGGAATAAGTGGGAAAGAGAAACATTATTTTTAAGAATCTTTTTCTTTAGCTTTGAATAATACACCTCCTGTTCAAATTTTTTTCGATGCCAAAGATTTTTTCGTCTTTTATGGTCCACCTTGTAGTCAGCAAAATAAGATTAAAGTTTGTCAGATATTAGACTTTAGGAAATAAGGTTAATTAGAAGTGCATATTATATACTAATCAATGAAGTATGTTTTTTTTGCAAATAAAAATTGCATTTTAGTGCATAAATGCATGTGGGAATTGAAATAAAATATCACAACCCTTGTTTGCTGTCATTCATGAACAACTATAATAACAATAATATTAATGTTTAGAAGCATATTAAAAGAATAATACTTTGATAGTAAAATTTATTTATAAATTAAAAGTATAATAAAATAAGCAGAATTATTAAAACTAGATGAAAACACTAGAAATGCCAAAGCTAACAAGGATAATAATAATAATTATGATGTTTACTATAATATGAAAAATCTGAAATACAGGGTGTCCCACGAAACATGACAGCTGGTAAATAGTTTTAAATGTCGTCTTTCATATTTTGTATTAGATATTAAAGGCTGTTTGCAGTTTATTTCGCTTAAAAAATCTTTTGTTCAAATATATTCTACTTTGAAGTTAATTTTACTATAATATGACTCCTGCATAATATTTTTATTATTGTCTTATTATTAAACAACTTAACAAATTATAGAAGAAGACATTCTAAACTATTTACCAACTGTCATGTTTCATGGGACACCCCGTATGATACTAACGATGAAACCAGGACTAAGAAAAAATATACAAATTTTACATTTCTATGGGACTGTTCACCAATTTGACATGTAAACATGCATTGCATATCAATTTTTTAAAAATTATCCCTTACACTCTAATCATTAAAGATAGAGGTCTATTTTTTTTAATGAGCAAGCCTTGAAACTCTAAGGGAAAAATATGTGGGGTGCACGCAAATCTGCCCCTTTAGTAAAAGTAAATTCAACCTATATAAAGCATAAAGTCTGACCGCGTCAACCTTGTTGCACCGGTTAGTCCTGTCCATAGAGCTAGGTACAGTACAAACTGGGACCGGAAAGGTCGACCCGGCTCGGAAATTCAAATGTACTACGGCTTCCCGTGGGTGGAACCCCTCCCCCCAATCTATATTAGACAACATTAGCCAAATCGGGATTTGGTTATCTTGGAATCTCAAAATCAGGCTATGAACACTCCCGTGGTTCCGCCGAGTTCCCCAAACAAAATTTGAGACAAATCGGTCCAGGGTCTTCTGAGTTATGATCGGACATACAAACAAACAAAGATTACACCTTTATACATATAGATACCATTCAGCGCATAATTTAGTATTTTGATTGACATCATCATTAAATCTTATAGTACCATCAAATATCTCTTATTTTTATTGATAACCTCTTTTTATATCATATTCCCCGATTAAATTATTTTTGCCTTTTTAGCCTATATTAAGGGGGGGGGGGTCACCCTCCACTGAAACTACGCAGGCCCCCCTCTCTTATCTATCTTGCCCCCTTGCATGTACCAGAAATCAATTAATCATCTCGGTTACATTATTGATAAATCTTGATTGATAACCGGTTAGTTCAAACAGATCTGGATATTCAAGAATATCATACTAATGACAATATCTTGACTTAGCCGGTTTTATTCTAGAAATATCTAGATCATCCACCCTCAATATAAACCAATATTATTGCCCGCATAAACATGAAATACATCCTTTGTAAACGTTTTTATACCCCGGCTCCTAGGAAACAAATTTACTTGAATTGGGATGAGAAGGATTGTAAAGATTGGATCAATAAACATTTCAATTCCAGAAATTGCCAAATATTTACAATCTGCCTTTTTTTGCAAATTCTGTACAAAAAAGTAGAAAACAGGGCGCGGGTATCTGGGTGAAAATTATTTTAAAAGGACTGTCAGTTGATCATGCATTAAGAAGTATGCCTGATTTACAACCGTACACTTTGAACCTTCATCTGATCAATGATGTTGAAGATATCGTCGTTTTTCTGATGGGCGGATTATTGGTAACTAATAATTTGGTATCTAACATTTTGGTAACTAACATTTTGGTAACTAACAATTTGGTAACTAATAATTTGGTAACTTGAAAATTTTGTAACTAACAATTTGGTAACTAAAAATTTGGTAACTTGACAATTTGGTAACTTGACAATTTGGTAACTTGACAATTTGGTAACTAATAATTTGGTAACTAATAATTTGGTAACTTGATATTTGGTAACCTAACAATTTGGTAACTTGACAATTTGGTAACCTGACAATTTGGTTTACAATAAAATTCTAAAATGAAATATGCAGGGCTATTTAAATATTTATGATTCACCAGGTTTATTAAACTTTCATATATCATTTACTTCTTTTACATATGATTACATTTAAACTACAGGCTTATGAGGAAACTTAAATTAGTGCATTAACTGTTGATTCAATAAATTGATATTTTGTTGAGAATCCTGCAGCATTACACCTCCCCTCGATGTTCGCAGAAACATTTAAATACCATTGATATCCTGTATATTGTTTTTTCTCTCTATGTATAAAACAAATAAATATGCAAACAATGATTGTGAAACATTAGTTTCAATTTTACAAATTGTTAGTTAACAAATTGTCAAGTTACCAAATTGTCAAGTTACCAAATTGTCAGGTTACCAAATTGTCAAGTTACCAAATTGTCAGGTTACCAAATTGTCAAGTTACCAAATTGTCAAGTCACCAAATTGTTGGTTACCAGATTGTCGAGTTACCAAATTGTCCAGTTACTAAATTGTTAGGTTACCAAATTGTTACTTACCAAAATATTAGTTACCAAATTGTTAGTTACCAAAATGTTAGTTACCAAATTATTAGTTACCAATAATCCGCCCGTCGTTTTTCTAGGTTGAAAAGTCTTAAATTCTGACAATTTCCCCCATATTGTTTCTGAAACCGCTCTGTAAGTAATTGGAGACCAACTTAAAACTATAAAGTAAATAATAAATAAATAAAGGAATTGAGTTTTTGCCACAAACTCAAATCTTCTGATCCCAATATCTTTGCAACCTGATGGCTTAAACCTTTGATATTTCAAACTTAGATTATTTTATCTATAAGTATTAATAGTTTGAAATATCTAAGGTCTACGACATTGGGTTACAAAGATATAGAGATTAGAAAATCAGAGTTTGTGGTAAAAACTAAATTCCTTTTAATATTAAGTTTCAAAATTTCAAATGTTAGTTAAGATTGTCATTTTTTAGAAATTCATTAGATATTTCTCGAGTATGTGATGATTATGTAGGATTCTGAGCACTCTCTTGTCCCACGGATTTGAAATTACATATACTCCCGGATTGAGATAATTAATTTGTCACATGGTTCTTACCTTCTGTCTTGTGTCTTGGAATAAACGTCAGACGGTGAGAGTAGGTTGTGTATAGGACTTGGGTTGATTGACAGAGCCAGAAGATGATTATCCGAGAATAATTGACAGAGGATGATTGAAAGAGGATGATTAAAAGAGGATGATTGAAAGAGGATGATAAACAGAAGATGATTAAAAGAGGATGATTGAAAGAGGATGATAAACAGAAGATGATTATTAGAGGATGATTGAAAGAGGATGATTAAAAGAGGATGATTAACAGAGAATGATTGAAAGAGAATGATTAACAGAGGATGATTGAAAGAGGATGATTGATTGACAGAGGATGATTAACAGAGTATGACTTACAGAGGATGATTAACAGAGAATAATTGACAGAGGATAATTAAAAGAAGATGATTAACAGAGGATGTTTAAAAGAGAATGATTGAAAGAGGATGATTAACAGAGGATGATTGAAAGAGGATGATTGACAGAGGATGGTGGATAAAGGATGATTGACAGAGCAAGATTGACACTCGACAGAGGATAATTGACAGATTTTTTAGAAAGAATTAGGGTAAAATAAGCTGAAATACAAAATTTTGGCATTTTGAAATAGTTTTCTGAAATGGCCCAGTCATTTTACTGTTTCCCTGCCATTTTTGGCCTTTTTCAACCATTCTCAGCTAAATTGGGTTATCTCTGTTTATTCTATCGGGATTTTGAAATGTCATCCATTTTGTATCCTGATATCCTGGTATCCCGGTATCCTGGTATCCTGGTATCCTGGTATCCTGGTATCCTGGTATCCTGGTATCCTGGTATCCTGGTATCCTGGTATCCTAATATCCTGGTATCTTGGTATCCTGTGTTGTGAAGGAGACGTGGGAATAAATAGACAGTTTAGATAATATGAATAAACTCATTAAATAGTACATAAAAGAATACGCAAAATAAAAAATCTCATTTTTGGAACCTTATTCTTGGTTTTGTTTGTTTAAACAATTGTTGACTAAATTATATTTTTTCGAAAATATTTTGTTTGACATATTCCCATAATTGGTGGATTGTGGAGGAAAAGGAGAAGGGTCGTATTATA
The DNA here is from genome assembly GCF_000591075.1 of Eurytemora carolleeae. Taxonomy (NCBI): domain Eukaryota; kingdom Metazoa; phylum Arthropoda; class Copepoda; order Calanoida; family Temoridae; genus Eurytemora; species Eurytemora carolleeae. The sequence goes on along the minus strand of NW_019396063.1, from coordinate 216,880 downwards.
TGGATACACGTGCAGGTTTTAAACAAATCTAGGGATAAATATACAATTTTCGATCAAATTGTAATAACTAAATTTTTTTTTTTAACTTTATCTTTCTTTGAATCTTTATAAAAAATAAAGTTTTAAAGTTTTAAAAATATTTAAGGAAAGTTGATCAACCCTTATTCGTCAATTGTCTTGAACCCGGTAAATTGAAATTTGAAGAAAGATGTTTAAAAAGATATCTAAAAAGAAAAACTGAATATTTGTGTCTAATTTCAAAAATATGATAAAAAATACTTTTTGAAAAATTAAACTTTTCTTGAAAACATTTTTGTCAATATTTATTATATCTCCCTTCGTTCTAGAGTTTAGAAGTAGGGAAGGGGGGGGGGAGATGTCTGCTTCAGGCATTAGTCCATATAATTTTCCAAATTTTCATGTTTTTACACAAGGCCTGCTGTAGAATTGACCGCACTTTTATGATATCTTCTGTTACTTGATTATACATTTCATACCTTCAAAAGGAATTGAATCTTTGCCACAAAGTAAAATTTTCTAATCCCTATATTTTGTATCATAGTGGTGTGATATCTAAGGTCTACGACATTGGTTGCAACGATTTGGGGATTTATATATCAAAGTTTGCGGCAGAATTTTAATTTCAGTCTAATCTCACATTAGCAATAGCTAAAGCTTTATTTATGTAGACATATTGGAGTAAAAAAATCCTAACTTTACCTTAAAAGTCGTCCTATTCTACAATCTTATAGGTCCCAATTTGTCTTATTGGTTGAATGTCCACAATTTAAAAATGAGATCAATTACAGAACGTAGAAGTGAAACTTACCGAGAAAAGAGCATGCATTTAGTTCATTTATCAGTTCAATTCATCCAAAAGTTTCCAGAGCTGATATTTTAAAAGTTAAACCTGAGTAAAACCCGGTCGTAGCGTATACTTAGACCCTAGTAAAGCTTAAGTCAAGACTCGGGTTTTGGATGGTCTTGAGATTTGAAAAAAAATCGCCCTAGGGTGTTTGCTTTTTAAAATTTGATCATAGGTATCAAATATACATACTATGAAAATAATGTAAATACGTAAAGTTCGAATTTTCTAACTTAACACCTCCTTTTCACAGGCCCGGCTAATCTGTCTGCTACAGAGAGAATGCTTTCTAAGCATTTTCTCATTGGTCTAAAAAGAACCATTCCATAGTTTCTCATTGGTCGAAAAAGAACCATTCCTGACTTGTGTTTTATCTGAGCCCAAGTCAGGGTTTTACTCCGGTATGAGCTTTTAAATCTCAGCTCAGCTCAGCAAACTTATTCTAAAATGTTTTCTTTAATTTGGTACTTAGAGAATCTTTATGGTAATTTCTAAACAACCAAAATGAAATTATCGTCGAATTCCCATATATACAATGTATTACATAATATGTGAACCTCCATTCTCCTTCTTTCCGGTTATAATAATGGTATCACTGGCAGTAGAGCTGTTGGGTAGATCTATTCTAGAGTTGGTTTCATCTCTGATCTTATCGATGTTGACTCCACCTTTGCCAATGATTTTCTTGTGGAACTGCTTGAAGATGGGAACCTTGACCTGGAAGTTGGATTTAAGAAGATCTCTGGACATCTTGTTCAGATGTTTGAAGCTTTTATCAACGTCATGCGAGGGACCACAGAGCTTCACAATATCAGACTTGACTCCAAGATTAGGGAAACTGATCTATACAGCTACAAACTCTTCTCTCAGCATCTGAATAGACGGCTACTTTAAGCCACAAAATTAGTTGTGTTTTTTATTTCCAAAACTTGGGCTGTATGTCTTTCAAATTGATAATTCAATGCTACTTGTCAATTTTTAGTTTAAATTTAGAGAAAAAAAACATATTAAAGGGAGTGCTCGCGAAAAATGAAAAGGAATATAGGCTTACGTCGAAAAATAGTCAATGGTGATTGCTACTGATCTTACCACTATATGTTGCGTCTATAGGGAGAAAAATTGTTAAAAACGTTCTTTGGTATGAGACGTTTTAACAACTTTCTCCTTATAGACGCAACGGATAGAAGTAAGATTAGTGGCAATCACCCAAGAAAATTTTTCGACATAAGCCTATGCCCCCTTTCATTTTTCACGAACACTCCCTTTAATGCTGGGCAATATTTGTAATAAAAATAAAGGATTTTAAACTAAAATGAAATAACTTTGTTACGTGCATGAGAAAAAAGATTTGTGAAATTATGCAATCATCTTCTATTCATGCCAAATGTAATTTGCACTGACTGGTTGGCTAATTAAACATTGATTAATTATAAGACTTGAATCTATCATGATAAAATGCTAACTCAAAGACAGAATAGTTGCTTAAATGTCGTCTTCCTTATCTACAGTTTTAAGGGTAACATTGTATGTAAAGAGTAAATAACTAACTGGTCATTAATAATTTCAACATATTTATCTTTTTTTTCCGATACCTATTTTGTATTTATAAATTTCTGCTTAGTAAAAAGTGGTAATTGAAAAAAACTGAAAATTAAGAGTCTGATCATTCATCCATTTGTAACGTTTTGTGTTGGATGGACGTGAATGGAATCTAGTATCTACTAGTTGTATTGAGTAGGTTGACTAGTATCTACTAGTTGTATTGAGTAGGTTGACTAGTATCTACTAGTTGTATTGAGTAGGTTGACTAGTATCTACTTATAGTTGGATTGACGTGACTGGAATCTAGTATCTACTAGTTATATTGAGTAGGTTGAGGGCGAGATAGCAAGGATACATCATATCTCCACTAGGGTGTCAAACATTGTATTAAGATTAGGCTAGAGTAGTGTGTGGGATGTGTCAACAAATGCAATGCTCTGCAAGAAAAGACAGATATAACCACTAACCAGCCTTCAATAACAATACATATTATTAGTCCAGAGATTAGAACTTTTGTGTGAAAACGCTTGTTCTCGATATCCAATGTGGGAACTTTTAAACAATGCTTGATCCTCCATTGAATTTGTCCCGACAGGGTGTAGCTGTCACAGGATGTCAAAGATAAAATAAATTAATCCGTAGATCTACATAAGATGGAGATCATTGGTTGATCCCAAGATTTACAACACAACAGTTTTGACTTCCGTCTGGTTCATAGATAAAGATAGATTGCCCGTAAGACGACATTTTTCATCTTGAAAGATATAAATGTACAGAGATGTTTTAAAGATATTCCTATTATATAGATTAACTAGGTCGGTTGTGAACATTGGCTGTTCTTATGCCATTGAGTACTTGTAGTGTACTTGAGTTCTGTAGAGAGAAATTTAAGTTAGTTTAGTCCTTCTCATGTCCTTCTTCAGTTCTCGTCAATATGATATATTGCTCAGTGAAATATTGCTGTTCAAATAGTTCCATTCCCGGAGTTATTTTAAACTCTATTATGAAATTCATTAAAACACCAAACCACCCAGCTTATCATTGAAGTACACTTTGACCCCTAGAAGTATGAGTTCGCGGACTGTACAATTTTTGGTGATTTTGCGTACAGAAGCTATCAATGTTTATTTATTTATCTATGGTCTGGTTAGAATTAATGTCGAGAAGTTGTTTAACTCGGTGCGAATAGTCTAACTTCTTCTCCAGTGAAGGCAAGAATACAGTTGATAAGTTAAACTAACTTTACATGGTTTAACTACTTTTTGCATGGTAACTTTCTAGCGCACATTATACTCAGAACATTTCACAAAATTGAACGAAATGAATGCATTCTTTATACAGACAGTGTTTCTCACTAAACATGACAATAAAAAGACAACTAAGTATAATATTAAATATGTATGAAGTTTCTCAGTTGGACATTCAGTTTTTTAAACTGTTTGTGAAGAATATTTCTCATTTAATAAAATTCTACAAAAATTCAACCATTTAGCCATTTTAGACCAAAAATAAAACCATTTTTTAAACTAAAATTTTTATCCAAAAAAAAATTACCAGTTTCGCCAAAAATCAACCGTTATCGACCAAAAATGTATATATAAATATATAAACTTGTTAAATACATTTTTTGGCAAAAAATGTTAACATTTCTGAATAAAATATAACCATTTGTTAACCAAAAATAAAATCATCTTTAAATAAAATATCTATTAATTTTCTACACCTTTTTAGCAACAAATGTGATCATTTGTTTTTATATTAATTGTATTTTCTGCGGTAGTATTTTTGGTCAAAACATGGTTTTATTTTTGGTGGTATTATTATTAGTGTAATATTTTCTCAGTCCAATCTTTTAAGCTAGGAATAAATATTTAATATCACAATTGGTCCTATTGAATTTGTAATGTTTAAATATTAAATTCCAGATATTTTAGCTTCTAATAAGTCGCCCTACATTGCCAGAAATTGTTGAATGAATCATACAGTGTACAGCCAGCTTAAGCAATAATATATTGCGCATTTTCAGCGTTGATTCATTAATATCAGATCTGTTTTTATTCTAAACCTCTGACCTAATTAAAGATTTTAATTGGACTGGGAGCTACCAAAACCCTACAAGAGTATCACGCTTGCTTTTGGATAAGTAGGCTGTCAATTTATTTATATGAGTGAGTTGGAATTTTAAACTTTCATTAGCATGTATGTCTGTATAAACATTTCAAATAAAAATGCCAAAACTAAATTATCTGCCTGCAATCATGTCAAACTAAAATAACCTGCAGGTAAGGTTGAAATATTCTTGTTAAAACTCCTCTATTTGAAGAACTATAAAGAAGAACGAGAATATTTTAAATCGCCAATATGTAACCTACAGGGTGTCCCAAAAAACATTTGAATTCAGTGACGAATTCGATATCGTCTTTGTTATGTATTAGCATTGTAATACCTAATTTCAAAAGCCGTAAATTATTATGTCTGCTAGAGTTTATTTTATGAAAAGGGTAAAATACTGTAAAGATGTGTCTATAATGTCTCCGCAATATGAACAGTGAAGACGGACAAGTTTACTCTGTTTGTATATTGCAATTTTCTTGTTTTACTAAATACAACCGTGTGCAGTATAAACCTAAGCAAACAAAATGTGAACATAGCAGACGAAACTCTTACAGATTACAGCTTTCTCAGTAGGTATCACTATACTAAATCAAAGAATTATTTAAAAAGACGATATCGCATTCGTCACTGAATTCCCATGTTTATTGGGACACCCTGTATAATAAATTTACCTTTCTCATATTCGTGCGTAAAATCAGAACTAAACGATCGTTTTTTATAACGATCGTTTAAAAAACGACAGTTTTTAAAAAACGAACTTTTTAAAAAAACGATCGTTTTTAAAAACTATCGTTTCGTTTTTCGATTTTCCTCGACGTTTTCTTAACGAAACGATCGTTTTTTTCAAAAATCAAAACGTTACCAACCCTAGCAACAAGATCACAAAGTTATACCAGTAATGTACATTGGATTTGACCTTCTCCTCCGGTTAGTTTGCTGTACAATAGGTATGGTAAATTCGACTAATATCAGTGTGTTCAGAGAGGGGAGGAAGGCCAACCACATCAATCTTTAGTCCGAACCCCATTCTCCTCATTTTCTCGTCCGAACCCACCTCGGTATCATCGTCCTTCGATTATTTTTTGTTAAAAAGTTTCCAATTCTTGAAGATAAAACTATTTTTAAAAAATCTTGCCAAGTTAGGGCATAAACAATGGATGGACTAAAGTATTGCAATGGTTATATATTGTTGGAATCTTCAAACCCATGAGAATAATGTCAAACTTTATTTAGGTAAAACTTTAATCTCTTCTGCCTCCGTAATGGCTAACCTTCGTGATATGAAAAAATAGCAAAATATTCGGCATACCTCTGCCTATAATTTTCCCCATGGAACCACACGGAAAAATTCTATGGTTTTCACTAAAGTTAACAAAAAAGATTGAAGTTTTATAAACTTTGAATTATTTGCGGCATTCTACACCAGGAATATCTGAAAATGCGCGTAAAAAAGGTGAACATTTTTAAGAAATTAAACTTGAAATCTTTAATTCAATTGAAACTTTTTTTCGATTTACAAAATTTGATATTTCATTTATGCTCTAACGTGGCCCGATTCTTTAAAAATAGTTTTATCTGGAAGGATTAGACACTCTAAAAAAAGAATATTGAAAGGACGAGGATTTCGAGGTGGTTCGGACGAGAAAATGAGGAGAATGTGGTTCGGACTAGAGATTGATGTGGTTGGCCAATTCCTCCCCTCGTTCAGTGGAAGGGGGATTTTCCCTAATAGCGTTTTAAAAAACTTTACAATGTTTTTTTTAACTTGGTTAAACAAATGTAATCTTAAACTATTAATACTTAAAACAAACCTTTGGGTCTAAATTGGTCATGAATCATGAGAATGTTTTTTAAAAGTTGTCAAGCATGCTATAAAATCTATATTATATCTTTATCAAATATCTATAGACTTAAGAAAACACCTTTAAAGATCATATTTGCGTAAGGCAACCTCTAGAAGAAATACATTTATTTTAAATTATTAAACATATTCTTTGCTTTGATTAATGATTAATTGATTTCTTTATAATTATTTCCTATTTTTAATCTATTAAAATACCTCAATATTTACGTATTTTCTGAAATAATGAAGCATTTCTCTGAACTTCTGTCTCATTATTTACCAATACAATTTAGATATTTGTTAATCAGGTGTTTCAGAAATGTTAACGACCTGTAAAAACCTTTCATGTGAATACATTCTCTGGGACACCATAATATTTAGAACTCCAGTGATAATCAAAAAGCTTTTAAATATGAAGACGACATTGCAAAAACGCCAAATACTCGACAGAAAAACGACATCCCTTCGCCTAAACGGTGAACTAAAGGATAAGGTAACTACCTGTCTTATGATTACTGATGCAGGTATCGTTTTAAGCTCGTTTTTCAACAATCTGTAGGTTGGCAGTTTTTTGCGTTTATGGACACACCAGACAAGCAAAAATAGTTTAATTATCATTGAATTAATATATTGTTAATCAATGTTAATAAAAATTATCTCATTTTTTTAGAATTAAAAAAAAAGATAAAATCCAACTAAAAAATTGATTGTTTTTTGTTCAAGTAACGATTTCATGAAGTTAATAATAATACAATTAATAGCGTGATGTTCCTTGTTCATAAAACTTGTATTTTAACGCTTAATATTCATAAAACGAGGTTTTTGTTGTTCAATATTCAAAAATGTTATGCAATTGTTATAAAACAAGTCTATTTTTTCAATGTTTATTTAGTTAAATATTCATAAAACTTAAAAATCCTAAATTGTTCCATGTTCATGAACCTATTTCATGCATAATGTTTATATATGACGTTGTAGGTTTAAAAATGTGTAATATGTCTGCTACTGAACCTGAACTATAAAAATGTGTAATATGTCTGCTACTGAACCTGAACTATAAAAAGAATGCCTGTCTGTATATTGTCTATTGGATCTACTTACAGTTTAAACATACCAAAATGTCTGGACTAATTGACAACATGAATCTTCATGATAAATGAAAGAGTTTACAAGATACTTCAACAATATAAATACAAGGTTAGAACATTATAGGTTACTGGAACTAGGACTTATTTTTGTATCATCATTTAGCTAAGTACCATCGGAAATTAATAACCATCAGACTCCCCCTCTCCTCATCCTACCCATGTAGTCTAACCATATTGGATCTATACCCCCTCTCCTCATCCTACCAGTATTCTAACCATATTGGATCTATACTCCCTCTCCTTATCCTACCCAGTATTCTAAGCATATTGGATCTATACCCCCTCTCCTCATCCTACCCAGTATTCTAACCATATTGGATCTATACCCCCTCTCCTCATCCTACCCAGTATTCTAACCATACTGGATCTATAACCCCTCTCCTCATCCTACCCAGTATTCTAAGCATATTGGATCTATACCCAAATACTTTTTGGTCCGAACTCCAGTGTTCACATTCCCATACTTCTTCAGCCCTTGATGCTATCATCAGAGGAGGCTGCATGTTGCCTAAATATTAAGAATAAGTCCGAATGCAAGTAAGGTTTAGGCATAAAAATAGGTGTCTTAAATTTTGAAATTTTCAAGACCAGGCCATAAAGTCTTTGTGTGAACACCGTTCTTGTCATTCTTTAAAGGGATGTATTTTTGATGTGTAAACGCCATCTTTTTCAATTTTCAATTTTGAATTAAAAACAATGTTTTTATCCCTAAATTCTAATCCTTCTTTCTTCTTACTTTAGTAGTTAGTACTACTTTTAATAGACATGTTATCCGTACATCTTCTTGTAAAATCAAATCATGCACATGAATTATTTCATTTTGCAAAAGAATTATGAAAAATAAATTGTTTACCAACAACATCTTTCGTTTATTGCATTTCGAATTTTGGGGTATGAAGAAAACTAGAGAACTCTTTTTATGACATAAAACAAGACAAAAGAAATGCAAATCATGATACAGTGACGTATTTTTTAAGGCCTACGCCTATAAATCGCCCGGTTAATAAATAATACTGGTCTATTGTATGCTTAATAAAGAAACTGATTATTAATCTTTTACAAAGCAAACACGGACACAGTGAAATAGACCAATCAATAGATAGGTAATAGGTTGCAAACTAGACCATTAGATAGGTAATCTACTAGACCAACAGATAAATAGGTAACAAAATAGACTAAAAGATTAATAGGTAACCAACTAGACCAATAGATAAGTAGGTAACCTACTAGACCAATAGATAAATAGGTAACCAAATAGACTAATAGATTAATAGGTAACCAACTAGACCAATAGATAAATAGGTAACCAAATAGACTAATAGATAAATAGATATCCAACTAGACCTATAGATAAATAGGTAACCAACCAGACTAATAGATAAATAGGTAACCAACTAGACCTACAGATAAACAAGTAACAAAATAGACTTATAGGTAAATATGTATCTAACTAGACCTATAAATCAATAGGTAACTAACTAGTCCTATAGACAAATAGATAACCAAATAGACTAATAGATAAATAGGTAACCAACTAAACAAATAGATAAATAGATAACCTAATAGACCTACAGATAAAAAGGTAACCAACTAGACCTTCAGATAAATATGTAACCAAATAGACTAATACATAATTAGGTAACCAACTAGACCAATAGATAATTAGGTATCCAACTAGAACTATAGACAAATAGGTAACCAACTAGACTAATAGATAAATAGGTAACCAACTAGACCAATAGATAATTAGGTAACCAACTAGACCTATAGACAAATAGGTAACCAACTAGACTAATAGATAAATAGGTAACCAACTAGACCAATAGATAAATAGGTAACCAACTAGACAAATAGATAAATAGATAACCAACTAGACTAATAGATAAATAGGTAACCAACTAGACCAATAGATAAATAGGTAAACAAATAGACCAATAGATAAATAGGTAACCAAATAGACTAATAGATAAATAGGTAACCAATTAGACCAATAGATAAATAGGTAACCAACTAGACCAATAGATAAATAGGTAGCCAAATAGACTAATAGATAAATAGGTAACCAAATAGACCAATAGATAAATAGGTAACCAAATAGACTAATAGATAAATAGGTAACCAATTAGACCAATAGATAAAGGTAACCAACTAGACCAATACATAAATAAGTAACCAAATAGACCAATGGATAAATACGTAACCAACTGGACCAATAGATAAATAGGTAACCAAATAGACCAATTGATAAATAGGTAAAAAGTAATAGATACATAGGTTACCAACACGAACAGCACATGGGGGGGGGGTGCCCGGTGCCTGGGGGGGTAAGGGAATTAATACGTAGTATTAAAACAGGGTGCGGCTAGACCACCTATGCATATTTTCTCTGATCATGATGACTGGAAAATGGATCAAAATCCAGCTGAGATATATCCAATCAGAACAGGATCCAGGATCCGGGATACAGACATTGTACAGTCTCCTGGTATGCTAGGATACAGACAATAAACAGGGATACAGACAGTATACTAGAATACAGACAGTATACTAGGATACAGACAATAAACAGGGATACAGACAGTATACTAGGATACAGACAATATACTAGGATACAGACAGTATACTAGGATACAGACAATATAATGTATGTCCAAAATGCCTCACTCCAATAATATATTAGGAGCAGCTACAGTAATGAACAGCTTACATAGCAGAGACTCTAGGAGCAGCTCCGGTAATAAAGGAAGCAGCTGGGAACGTAGTGGAAGCATCCCATATTGTAGGAGCAGCTAAAGTAGCAGAAACTTTGGAAACAGTTAGAGTAGCAGGTAAGATTGCAGTGTGAGAGATATTGAATTGGAGCAGCTAAACGAGATATCTTGTTGGAGAAGCTGCCTAGATCGATACTGAACTGGAGCAGCTAAAACAAGATATTGAGAACAAGGAAGCTGCTCAGAAAGACACTGAACTAGAACAGACGAACCACAGTTTCTCAGATACCATAGAGAGCCGATTCATCAAGAATAACCTTGAACAGATGTATTTAAGATCAATAAACGGAAAAGCTGATAAATCCCATTCATTCATACTCTGAGATATATATATATAGAGAGAACATTAAAGGGGTTTATAAGACACGTGGACTTAGAGAAAGCCATTTGTACACTCCCTAAACAGAGGGAGCAAATGATTGATCTCGAAAGCAATGATTGATCTCGAAAGCAAATGATTGATCTCGAAATCCTTAAGATTTATGCCTGTAATTGCAGTCCATGGATTAGCGTTAATCATTACAATAGAATATATAAAAATACAAAATTTGATATTTCCCATCCCTAGCTTTTCATGGTTTTCACATAAAAATGACCAAATTTTCTGCATGAAATTCCAGGGGGTGGGGGGATCACTTACCTGACTGTAACCCCCCTAAAAAAAATTCGTAAGCCGCCCCTGTACTTGAGAGAAAATGAAAAATAAAGAGAAAAGAGGTAAGAAAGAGAAAAGAAGGAAGAACGAGAAGGAAGAATGAGAGAGGAAATAAGAAAGAATGAGTAAAGAAGAAAAAGGAAAGAAGGAAGAAAGAGGAAAGCTGTTGGAAAGAGTAAAAAAGGAGGAAAGAAGGAAGAAAAAGTAAGTAAAGAAGAAAGAAGGAGGTAAAAAACAGAATGAGAGAGTAAACAAGGGAGAATGAAAAACAATAAAGGAAGTTAAAGAAGGAAGAATGGAGAAGGAAAGAAAGAAAAACTAAAGTGAAATGGAGATCTGTAGTAAATGCCCTACTCCATAAGGGTTTCTCAAAACCTTATCTATCAAGGTACAATTCAGTTTCACTAAGCTATCAATGGCTAAACCCGGATTCACTCTTGTCAGCTATCGATGTCAGCACTGACACTAGCTTCGCTATCAATGTCAACCAGGACACGAGCTCTTAATCGATCAATGCCAAACCAATGGGCAGAATCAGCTATCAATGTCAGCATGGACACAATCACTTAATCGATCAATGCCAAACCAATTGGCATGATCATCTATACATGTCTACAAGTACATGGACACAAGCACTTAATGGATCAATGCCACACCAATGGGCACAATCAGCTGTCAACGTCTCCAGGGCCACAAACACTTAATGGATCATGGCCAAACCAATGGGCACAATCAGCTATCATTGTCTCCAGGGACGCAAGCACATAATCCATCAATACCAAACCAATGGGCACAATCAGCTATCAATGTTTACAGGGACACAAGAACTTAATCAATCAATGGCAAACCAATGGGCATGATCAGCTGTCAATGTATACAGAGACACAAGCACTTTATCGATCAATGCCAAACAAATGGGCACAATCAGCTATCAATTTCTACAGGGACACAAGCACATAAACGATCAATGCCAAACCAATGGGCATGATCAGCTATCAAATTCTCCATGGACACAAGAACTTAATCAATCAATGCCAAACCAATGGGCACAATCAGCTGTCAATGTCTTCACGGACACAAGCACATAATCGATCAATGCCAAACAAATTGGCAGAATTTGCTATCAATGTCTGCAGGAATATAAGCATGTAATTGATCAATACCAAACCAATTGGCATGGCAGAATCAGCTATCAATGGACACAAGCGCGCAACTATCAATGCCAAACCAACAGGCACAATCTTCCACTCATTTGTTTAGAACAAGGACTGGATTACTCTCTCGCAGTAATCAAAGCGAAGTCTATATATATAACTATATTTGGATTCTACATTAAGGTATTAACAGACGTAATTACAAGTTAATGCGTCGTTATATATACCGTAGTTAAGATAATCACAATATGGATTTGATCGAGTTTTATACATATACATATATAGGTTGGGTTAAATGCAATACATGATTTGTGTATTTGCTAATGAGTGCATTTAGATCTGTGGACAATGTACAACGTAATTTAATTACAATGGGCATCTGTATTTATTACAGGTCTGTTCAGAGATAACGAACATAGTTATATATGCAAGACATGTTAATTAAGGTTATTACTATATTCATTACATGTACATTGTACAGTCTTCTGGTATAGGTCTTTTAGTATACAAGGATACAGATAATATACGTATGTACATTGTACAGTCTTCTAGTATAAGTCTTCAAAATATACAAGGATACAGACAATATATGTACATTGTACACTGTATACAGATTATGGTATCTTTATTTTCTTGGCCTACAATAGTTTTTTTCTCAACATTTTTGCTTAGAAAATTAAAATAGAAGATGGAGGATCCTATATAGACCATTCTCATCACTTCAGGGGGTAAATATCCTTCTTAATGTGCCCCCCCCCCCTTTGTTTTGGAACCCCTCAAATCCCTCCCTCTCCATTCCATCCAAGCACTTCTTCCTGGGTGTTCATGTCATGAAAACAAAACAGTTTGATGTATTGAACCCAACTGAACGGTTATCAATGTTAAAATTGATATTGTTTTCTTGATACAGGTCACACCTTACACTTACTATATAAACTGTAGGAATTGAATGGACTATAGGAACCGGAGGAACAGGAGGAACTGGAGGAACTGGAGGAACTGGAGGAACTGGAGGAACTGGAGGAACTGGAGGAACTGGAGGAACTGGCGGAACTATAGGAAATGTAGAAACTGAAAGAAGAAGGAACTAGAGGAACTAGAGGAACTAGAGGAACTGGAGGAACTAGAGGAACTAGAGGAACTGGAGGAACTAGAGTAACCGAAGGAACTAAAGGAACTAGAGGAACTGGAGGAACTAGAGGAACTAGAGGAACTAAAGGAACTATAGAGGAATTAGAGGAACTAGAGGAACTAGAGGAACTAGAGGAACAAAAGGAACTGGAGGAACTAGAGGAACTAGAGGAACTATTAATATCTGTTGATCGAAACATCTGATAGAAATAAAATGGTACCGATCGATCTATCGAAGATGATCTAGATTTATCCTTTTCATTTGACACTCTTTTATAAATTTGAAATGTTGAAATATCTTTTTGTTTATTGTAAATCTGCTCATGGAGATAAAACTGTGAATTTAACAGCAAAAAACCGACTCAGATTTATTCCATTTTAGTTAAGAATCAGAGCTAGTTAGTTCTCTGCATTCGTTCCACATTTGTTGTTGTGAACATATTACGGCACAATTTAATTACGTATTAATTACCTTTAACACCCCAGCCTTAGATGAGCCGAGCATACGATATCGGAAGTAAATTTTTAAGTTCCTTTTTTATTTGATATATAGCTAAAAATATTAAACACAGTTTTAACAAATAAACTCTGCCAAGCTTTGATAAATATACGAGGCAGTGATTCGGCAGATTTATATAAAAAGAAACAATTAAATGTTGAGATGAAGCAAAAAAATAAACCTGCTGGGGGCTCGGCTATTGTTGATATATACAGGGTATTAGTGGCATTGTCAAATATAATTTACTGCTCATTCCGTTGTTAACCCCACCTGGGGGGGGGGGGGTGAAGGGAGGGGGGGGGAAGGTGTAAAGAGTTATGAGTTTAAGCATGAAAGGCGATGTTAGGACGGAACCCTTTAAGAATAAGGGTTCAATATACCCACAGACTACAGAGATGAGTCAGGGAGAGGTTTTTGCAGAGTTGTTGATCGTTTTAAAAGCGATCGAAAAAACGATAGTTTTTCGTTTCGTTTTTCGTTTTCACAAAAAATGATCTTTTTATCTAGAGAAATAACGAGATTGTTTTCTGATCTAAGGGATGTCTGATCTAAGGATTTTCCGATCAAAAAAGGTATTTTATGTTGATAAGGTCGTTAACGATCGTTAACAAAGGGTCATCTTTAACGATTGTTAACAATCGTTAATGATCGTCAAAAATTAAAAAGTACCAACTTTCGTTAACGAAACGACAAATTTTTCAAAAACGACCGTTTCGTTTTTCTTTATTTCTTTGTCGTTCATAAAATGAAACGATTGTTTTTCAAAAAAGTAAAAACGATCCAACAACGTTTTTTTTACTCATTTTAGTTTCATCTTGGTTAATATTGAAGCCAATCCACTAAGTTTTGATAACGACAACAATTCGAGACATTTAGAAATTAAATAATGCATGTGTTTACATTATTACTTTTCAAGTTTTCATCGAGTGAATTTCTTTATACTAATAATTATTTGATCCACCCCTCTGGGTATAGATCAGGTAGTGGATGGAGGTGGTGTTATATTGTATACTCAGTACACTGATCGAGTATCATAATCTATTTATTGTATGCAAATTAACATGGCCTTAAAACGCACAGGATTGTTGGGGAGGAGAGGGGGGGGGGGGTTACAAGAATGGTATGTATAGATTAGGTACAGGGTTAACCAATAAACATACTATTCTAAAAGAGGGGAGGATCTAACAACAAGAATATGATATATGGTTAAGGTACAGGGTTAACCAATAAACATTAACCCTATCCCTGCTGGGGTACTTGAAAACCAGGATACGCTGGGGGGGGTCAATTTGACCCCCCCCTCTAAATCCCATGTTTTATGTCCAAATATGACAAATGATACATCATTAGAAAGCTCTTGTGCTCTACTTTTAGAATCTGCAAAAAAATTTGCAAATTGGCGAAAATTTCCCCCCCCCAGCAGGAATAGGGTTAAGACAAAAATTATCTTTATCAGTAGCGTAAACAGGAATTTTTCAGGGGGTGCTTAAGTTTATTTTGACATTCAAGGGGGGGGAGGGGCTCAATTGGGGGCTGAATCCGTCGTGGAAATTATAGTTTACATTTCTGTATTATCTGCATTATTCCTCCCTCCCTTCTGTAAGTGCCCCTGATCTTTTACGTATTTTATTGTCATAAGAGCAAAAAACTCTCATTGTAAATTAAGCTGAACAACTACTGCTCTTTTCTTTGTTCTTTAAACTCTCTTTGAACACTATGGAGTGTTGCATTTATTATAAGATTGAGGAAAAACGTCTAATTAAAGATTTTAAATCACCAAAAATCTTTAATTAGTATTAGTACTTGTAATTCAATAAATAAATAATTAGCTGAGAAATAAACACTTCCATACCTTTAATTGATTTGATTTTACCCCGAAGTCAGTCAAGATTATAAACTGTATAAAGACTGTTATAAATACTGTAGGGATTGGAGTCGTTGTAAATTTATTATTTTATGTTTTAAAGGGTCCATTTTAAGTATTTTATTGTGCAAAATGTTTACTCAAATATAAGCTACTAGGGCGCTTGGCGACCCCTTTCCTATTAACAGTTTAAACTTTCACTTTCGTCTGAAATTCGCCATTTTTAATTATTCTGAATTTTTCAGTTTAAAGCGGTACATTTTTTAATTCAAAAATAATTAATGTAGATATTTGTTGTTATCTTGGACAGTACCTAAACCTAACCTGGGTCATGTGAGTTGCCAGAAAAAATCTGGGCCTGATTGGGTCAAACATTTTGACGTTTGTTGGAAACAGACAGACAGATAAAGAAACAGAAAAGCCAAATACATATTTGGATGAGGCCAAACCCTAAAAACATGTCGTTTTTAAAAATATTTTTTTAATATGTATTTTTGTCAGGGTAGAAATTAATCAAAATTTAAGAAAGCATAATTATTTAGCATACTTTTTAAATAATGATAAACATCTTAAAATCTTGTGGAATCATATGAATTATTAAAACCAACCAAAACAGAAAATTTCAATGTTTTTTGTACATTTAGCATAGAATTATGCGCCCATTGGGATCATTTGATATAATTAAATGATTGTTAAAATATAAGAAAATAAAAATTTAATTAAATTATCAATTTTTAATCTTAAACTTGAACCGGCGCAGAGGAAAAGTAGTTCAACTTAGTCTATAAAGTTCAACGACTTCTCGTTATAATATAAATAAATATAAAAATAAATAATTGTTTTTCACATTTTTAATAAAATCATTAAGTTACTGCACTTACTACACATCTCACTCACCTCTCCCCACCCCGCCCCCTACATCACTGCAGCTGTCAATATCCCACCCACTCTAAACCCGCCCACAACCAATTCAGATCAATTCTTCCTCCTTAGTTTCCTGTATCTCCATGTATACCCTGAGTAACATCAATATATATTCGTCCCACCCCTCATCCTTCATTATCTTCTCAACAAACCCACCAAAACGGACATCATCTTATATGCTAGATCATACGGATCGTCTGAGGCTTTAAACGTCAAAAAGGCTCTTCTGGTTGGACATCTTTTTCAGTTTGATCTCTGTTGGGTGATATTTACCTGCTCAGCATATTTTTTGATAATTTGGAAATTGCAAAAATCTATTTTAATATCCATTTTCTTCAAAGCTATTTTTTTGGATGAAAACAGAAAAATTGGCTAAATCTTAAATTGTTTCTTTTCATCGGCAAATAAAATTTAAAAGCTTGAACTATGCAAAGGGTTCTAAAGGCCTAAAATATTAATAAACGTTCTTAACCTCAGCGTATTTCAAAATGAGAACCATTTAAAACCTTGATGCGTCAATAAACAAAAAAAGGAATATTTTGGTCCTTTTCACACCCCCCCCCCCTCCATCTAGTCCATTGGGTTAATATGGATGTTGAATTCCTCTACTCTTCTGATTCACGTATTCAGTTTGATAATTCTGCCTGATAGCCCTAGAATGGGTTGGGTGTGTCTTCAGGATTTTTCTCCTTGTATAAGCTGATACAAGGATAGGATACGATTTCTCGGATATTCTCAACTCTCTAGGATATTTTTCTCCCGATCAAACCTGATCTTTTACAAGATCTACTTTAGGATTCAGATAATACAGAGAAAATTTGAATCAAATAAACCCGCCTAACTCATTCATTATTTCATTCATTCACTCATCCTATCCTTTGGTCATCCTCACTCAATATATTCTATTCGATCAATCCTTTATTCACTTAATATATCCTATTCAATCAATCCTTCATTCACTCAATATATATCCTATTCAATCAAACCTGCATTCACTTGATATATTCTATTCAATGAAGCCTTCATTCACTTAAAATATACTATTCAATCAATCCTTCATTCAATAAATCGTATAATCCCTCACTCACTAACTCACTCACTTATACACTTACTATCTCATTTACCCATTCACGCAATTAGAACTCTTTCATGAAGGTTCCGACCACTTTCTCACTTACTTACTCATTAATAATTGATTATTTCTAACCATTCAAAACATGAACGGTCAAATAAAATTCGATTTTTTTTTCGAGTACTTTTACAGATTCCATTAAAAAAAATAGAATTAAACTATATTTTACTCATTTTAATAATGTTCAGGTTTCTGTACGTAAAAAAAGTAAATTTCAAAATTGAGAGGATTCTGTGTGTGCGGTATGACAGCGAATTTTCTCAGTGAAAATCAGTTTTGTGACAATGAAAAAAAAATTGTGAGTTTTCGCTAATCGAACACTTGCATTTATCTATTTTTAAAAAAAGAAGTGTCTAAGATGATGCACGATAAGCAACCATATCTTTTATTAATTAAGAATCTAGTTTTTGGGACCAGCTATTATTTTTATTTTCATAAAAAAGCATCAAAAGGATTGTGCCAATTTTTAAAATAAGACCTTTATGTACCGTGTACACTGTACAGTGGTCACCTAAAAAAGTGGAATGCGAGTAGTCTTCTTTATTTATTTCAGTCCCGAAAAAGTTTTAAAAGATGTTTGGAGCACATTTTTAGAAATATATCATAATATTATACCAATTACAAATTCACACAAAATTTTGCGAAATTTCAGAATTATAAGAAAGAACGAAGACAACGATCATTCCACAGTTTTATTGTTACTACTGTACGTAGGGGTGTATTTATTTTTACAATGACGTAAGAATATTGCGAGTATTAAGGCGAAGTTAAGAGCTAATCTAGAAAGTTATGGAATATCTGGTAGCTCTGATAAAAAGGGCGGGGTTGGAGAACCATGATATCATCGATGTAAACTAGGGCTCCTACCACCACTGTTCAAGCCAACAAAGCCTGACCAGTCCAAAATCCGGGTTCAATCCGTAGCCGTAGCTCTGTACAAATTCCGTAGGGAGAATTCAGTCCTTTCTTCGTGTAGACAATAATTAATCAATACCCTCCCCCCCCCCTCCCCCCCTCGACCCTTCCTACTCTTTTACAGACTTAATTCATTTTGCGATAAATACTTCATTAGAGAAAAGGCTTCTACTTAGACGGGGGAGGGGGGTTAACCCGAACGGTTACCCCCCCCCCCCCCGAGAAGGGGATCTGTAGTACAGGAGCAGGGGATCTGGAGTACATGAGCAGGAGATCTGAAGTACAGGAGCAGGGGATCTGTAGTACAGGAGCAGGAGATCTGGAGCATAGGAGCAGAGGATCTGGAGCAGAGGAGCAGGGGGCAGGAGATCTGGAGCATAGGAGCAGGGGATCTGGAGTATAGGAGCAGGGGATCAAGAGTACAGGAGCAGGAGATCTGGAGCATAGGAGCAGGAGATCTGGAGCATAGGAGCAGGAGATCTGGAGTATAGGAGCAGGGGATCTTGAGTATAGGAGCAGGATATCTAGAGTATAGGAGCAGGGGATCTTGAGTATAGGAGCAGGAGCAGGAGTACTGGAATATAAATGAGCAGGAGATCGGGAGTATAGGAGCAGTGGATTCTCGGAGTATAGGAGAGGGGATCTGAAGCATTTAGGAGAAGGAGATTTGAAGTAAAGGAGCAGAAGATCGGGAGTATAGGAGCAGTTGATTCGGAGTATAGGAGCAGGGTATCTGCGAGTATAGGAACAGGAGATCTGGATTATAAAAGAGCAGGAGATCGGGAGTATAGGAGCAGTGGGTTTGGAGTATAGGAGCAGTGGGTTTGGAGTATAGGAGCAGGGGATCTGGAGATCTGAAGCATTTAGGAGAAGGAGATTTGAAGTAAAGGAGCAGAAGATCGGGAGTATAGGAGCAGTTGATTCGGAGTATAGGAGCAGGGTATCTAGAGTATAGGAGCAGGAGATCTGGATTATAAATGAGCAGGAGATCTGGAGTATAAGAGCAGTGGATTCGGAGTATAGGAGCAGGGGATCTTTAGTATAGGAGCAGGGGATCTAAAGCATTTAGGAGAAGAAGATTTGAAAAACAAAGCAAATAGAGTTTAATACACAATAAAAGTGATATCATGAAAACTCTTTTTCGTTGTGTAGCCTTTACGACAAAAAAAAAACAATCTCAAAAATTAAAAATCTTAACCCGCATTATCAGACCGAAATATGTTTTCAAAAATATGTACATCTGAAATCTGTTTTTAAGTTTAAATATCTGAACACTCTCTTTTAATATGATGTTAGGTGAATTTTAGGTCTTTATGTTGGGCAATTAAAGAACTAATTTAAACCTGAAAATGGTTAACCTAGCATTCATGAGAAGAACTATAGACACGCCTCGGAGTAAAAAAGCAAACTAGCAAACCAGCAAACTAGCAAACCACCAAACTAGCAAACTAGCAAACTAGCAAACTAGCAAACTAGCAAACTAGCAAACTAGCAAACCACCAAACTAGTAAACTAGCAAAACACCAAACCACCAAACCACCAAACTAGCAAACTAGAAAACTAGCAAACTAGCAAACTAGCAAACTAGCAAACAAGCAAACTAGCAAACTAGCAAACTAGCAAACTAGCAAACTTGCAAACTAGCAAACCACCAAACTATCAAACTAGCAAATTAGCATACAAATAAATGAAAAAAAAACTGTTTAGAATAGACGCATAAAGGATTGTTATAATGGTTTTAGGAATGGCAGGGGCGGCTAGAAGTTTCCAGTAAAGGGGACGTATCCCCAATTTTCCAACAGCTCGTGGATATCCACCCTTAATCTGCCTCTGATTGCGTGGATATCTCCCCTTAATCTGCCTCTGATTGCGTGGATATCCCCCTTAATCTGCCTCTGATTGCGTGGATATCCCCCTTAATCTGCCTCTGATTGCGTGGATATCCCCCTTAATCTGCCTCTGATTGCCTGGATATCCCCCCTTAATCTGCCTCTGATTGCGTATACTGTGAATATCCGGCTCCTTAATCTGCCTCTGATTGCGTACACTGTGGATATCCGGCCCCTTAATCTGCCTCGGATTGCGTATACTGTGGATATCCCCCTTAATCTGCCTCGGATTGCGTATTCTGAGGATATCCCCCCTTAATCTGCCTCTGATTGCGTACACTGTGGATATCCCCCTTAATCTGCCTCTGATTGCGTACACTGTGGATATCCCCCTTAATCTGCCTCGGATTGCGTATACTGTGGATATCCCCCTTAATCTGCCTCTGATTGCGTATTCTGAGGATATCCCCCCTTAATCTGCCTCTGATTGCGTATACTGTGGATATCCCCCTTAATCTGCCTCGGATTGTGTATTCTGTGGATATCCCCTTTAATCTACCTCTGATTGCGTATACTGTGGATATCCCCCTTAATCTGCCTCTCATTGCGTATTCTGAGGATATCCCCCCCTTAATCTGCCTCTGATTGCGTATACTGTGGATATCCCCCTTAATCTGCCTGGGATTGCGTATACTGTGGATATCCCCCTTAATCTGCCTCGGATTGCGTATACTGTGGATATCCCCCTTAATCTGCCTCTGATTGCGTATACTATTAGTACAGGGTTACCCACAAAGAATGAGACTTTAACAACGACCTTGAACTTTTTCAAAACCACGGTCTTAATGCGAATATAAAAAAACTAAGCTGAAAACATATCACAAACATAAGTAAACAACTGGTAATATAAACTATGAATTGAAGACAGACTTAATAACATCTGTACATTCCCGCTCTCTTTGTTTGTAACCCTGCATTCAGGGGCGTATACAGGATTGTATCGGGGGGGGGGGCTTAACCTTTTACAGGACAGATTACCCTTTGAAATCAAAGGTTTTTACTTGGCCAGAGGAGGTTTGGAGAGGGGGGGGGGGGTTATTTTACGCCTCCATGCATGACAGTGTAAATCTGTTTTTGACCGATCTAGGTTTAATAGTTAATTACTACATACAGGCTATACCGGAGGGATTTGGCGATTGTAAGATAGTTAGTTGCATTTTTAATAACTAAAATTCTAAATATTCAAATGATAAGTAAAATTTTGTTCAGTCTTTGCATCGAATTGAAAACACACATTACATTTTTAAGAATTTCGAAATTTCCTTTAAAACAAACACTTACACAAAATACAAAATAATAATGTATGAAGGTTCGGCTAAAAACAAAACACAAAAGAAAATTTAATATGAGCCAATTGAAAATATAATGTTTAATAATTTTGTTCTGATTGGTATTTTTTGAAACAAACTATTTCTATTAAAATCTCAACTGAATATATATCCTTTGTACATTAACAAGTAGATACTAGCTTAGTTTTTGAACTAGAAAAAATTATTGTAATAAATATTTCAATAAATAAATAAATCATTTAATAATTCAGAATAAAGTTTCGTTATTTAGATACATGATTATATTATTATGATTAGATATGTTTACCGATATTTAGCTATGAAAAGTAAAACAAATACAGAGTTGTAGTACAAATAATAATCCAATTTTTTTTATAACCTATATTGTTTATAGAGAACACTCCCTTAGAAAACACAAGGTCGAGTTGACATATCCTAAATCAGAGTATGTTTAATTGACCCTAGAAGGTTTGCATACAACTGCATACAATTAAAGTGCATCATGCATTTATATTTGATTTTAATCAGATTAAACAATGTTCAACCTCTTCAGAGTGTATCCGTTTAACTATATAGGTCTGAGTCTGAAAATTCACCCTGTCCTTTATCTGTTGAATCTGTTAAACAAAATACTCACTAAATCAAAGTGTATCTGTTTAACTATATAATCTCTGAGCCTGAGCATTCACACTGTCCTGTATCTGTTGAATCTGTTAAACAAAATACTCACTAAATCAAAGTGTATCTGTTTAACTATATAAACTCTAAGACTGAACATTCACCTTGTAACTGTTGAATCTGTAATTAAATGATGTGGCATCTATTTAACTATACACTTTTTGCAATCTAAATTCATTTGTATCTTTGTATGTATTTAAACAGATGTAACAGATAACACATGGATGTTTAGCTTCAGAGGGCGTGTATTTGAGCAGATTTAGCAGAAAGACGTGTATGTATAGGTTCAGAAAGACGTGTATGTATACTAGTATAGGTTCAGAGGGCGTGTATTTGAGCAGATTTAGCAGAAAGACGTGTATGTATAGGTTCAGAAAGGAATGTTTAAACAGATTTAACGATATAGTTTATACGTGTGGCTGTTTAGGTTCAGAGAGTATGTAAACAGATTTAGATGATACAAGTGAATGTTTACGTTCAGAGGAGGTGTATTTAAACAGATTAAACAAACAGACGTTAAGATTTAGGTACATAGAATATTATTTAAATATATTAAACAGATACACATCGAGGTTTAGGTTCAAAGAGCATGTATTTAAATAGATTTTACAGATTCACGTGGATGTTTAAGTTCATAGAGTACGTATTAAAAAAGATTTAGCAGATACACATGAATGTCTAGATTTAGAGTAAATCTGTTCAAATAAATCATCTCTGAACCAAAACATCCACGTGCATCTGTTAAATTTGTTTTTATACATACTGTATGAACCTAAACATCAACGTGTATCTGTTGAATCTGTTCATATACATACGTTATGAACTTAAACCTCCATGTGTATCTGTCAAATCTGTTTAAATATATCCTCTATGAACCTAAACATCCACGTGTATCTGTTTTACCCTCAATTGTTTTATTACATAATTAAATGTAATCTGTCGTATAATGTGGATTCACATGATTGCGTTAGGAAGCTAAAAAAAGCCAAGAAAATGACCAAATAACAACAAAATTGTAATTGTTTTATTATTCTATTCTAATTTTAAAACTTTGAATAAGATTTTAATATTTTTTACATCATCTCTGTTATCCTAATACATTGGTGATCAACTGTTTATAATTAGCATACATAATTGATTTTATAATTGAGAAATATTTTGTATATAATACTATATTTATATATATGATGGAAGAGAAGGTTTAGGTCTCATGGCAGTCCAAGTCTTCTGTTATCCCTCACGCTAGTCCAGATGAATTATATAATTTACTCTTCTGTTATCTCTCACGCTATTCCAGTAGAACTATATTATTTACTCTTCTGTTATCCCTCACGCTAGCCCAGTTGAATTATATAATTTACTCTTCTGTTATCTCTCACGCTAGTCCAGTTGAATTATATCATTTATTCTTCTGTTATCTCTCACGCTAGTCCAGTTGAATTATATAGTTTACTCTTCTGTTATCTCTCACGCTAGTCCAGTTGAATTATATCATTTACTCTTCTGTTATCTCTCATGTTAGTACAGATGAATTATATCATTTACTCTTCTGTTATCTCTCATGCTAGTCCAGTTTAATTATATAATTTACTCTTCTGTTATCCCTCACGCTAGTCCAATTGAATTATATCATTTATCCTTCTGTTATCTCTCACGCTAGTCCAGTTGAATTATATAATATACTCTTCTGTTATCTCTCACGCTAGTCCAGTTGAATTATGTTATTTACTCTTCTGTCATCTCTCACGCTAGTCCAGATGAATTATATTATTTACTCTTCTGTTATCTCTTACGTTAGTCCAGTTGAATTGTATAATTTACTCTTCTTTTATCTCTCACGCTAGTCCAGTTGAATTATATTATTTACTTCTCTGTTATCTCTCACGCTAGTCCAGTTGAATAATATAATTTACTCTTCTGTTCTCTCTCACGCTAGTCCAGTTGAATTATATCATTTACTCTTCTGTTATCTCTCACGCTAGTCCAGTTGAATTATATAATTTACTCTTCTGTTATCTCTCACGCTAGTCCAGATGAATTATATAATTTACTCTTCTGTTATCTCTCACACTAGTCCAGTTGAATTATATCATTTACTCTTCTGTTATCTCTCACGCTAGTCCAGATGAATTATATAATTTACTCTTCTGTTATCTTTCACACAAGTCCAGTCGAATTATATCATTTACTCTTCTGTTATCTCTCACACTAGTCCAGATGAATTATATAGTTTACTCTTCTGTTATCCCTCACGCTAGTCAAAGTCGAATTATACTTTTTTTCTGAACCAGTGATAAGAGAGTTTTGCATAGATTATATTTGAAGTCGAAAAAATGCTATATCTTCTATAGCGGGGTCTGTTGTGTACAATTAGAGTACATGACCAATTACAGATTAGAAGACACAGGATATTTTAAACAGGAGGTCATAGATGACAGTCATAATACATTTCGAACTGACATACCTTGGATTCATAATCGTTTTAAAACACTATCGAAAAAATCTATCGTTTTTTTGTTTCGTTTTTCAGTTTTTTAACAAAGGGTCGCAACTAACGACCCACTTATTTTGAACTTTTGAAAAACGAAAAACAAAACAACGATACGATAGGTTATTTAAAAAACAATCGTTTAAAATAATCTCACGAATGAGTTTTGTAGTTTCAATTTTTTTAGTTTTAGTCAAAAATATTTTTTTTTATGTTTTCTGATCCAAGGGTTTTCCGATCCAAAATGTATTTTGTCTGAAAAATGTCGTTAATAATCATTAACTATTGAAACGATCGTCAACGATCTTCAAAAATTAAAATACGACAAATACCTTCGTTAACGAAATGAAAACCTAAAACTTAAAAACTACAAATATTTTTCAAAAAAGGTTGTTTTTTAAAACGACCATTTCGGTATTCACTTTTCTTCGTAGTTTTAAAAACGAAACAACGATCTTTTTTCCAAAAAGTGAAAACAATCCATCCCTGGATATACCATATCGTGCTAGAACGAGTATTGCATATTCATTTTGGCGTATTAAATTAGATAAGTAGTTTTTATTATTTAGCCTATAGTCGATCGAACGTATTCGTTCAAACGTTCAATCATATCAATTGTTACTGTTAAAGATAAATAAAAACTATGAACTTCGGGTTTATCGTTTGCTTCTGAATTACTGTATTTCTCTTTCAATCAAAACTTATTTAGTCTGCAGCAAATAGTACTTGATAATCTATTTGGTCCGCAATTCGTCTCAAAATTTATAGCAATGTCGATTTCCATATAATTTTGAGTTTTTTTCTGTTAGCAGCTTAAAAAACAAAAATGCCATATAATATAATTTATATAATTTATATAAAAATTGAAATTATTTTTGCAAATTAACAAAAATATTCGCACGTTTAAATGATTTATAAAAATTGAATTACTATTATTTTATCCAATCCATCGAAACGGGATTTAATAAATTCCAGTTAATTAAAAAACCTTTAATTAACTCATTTCACAGTATTCATCCATGGTACAGAAAAATTACATTTTCCCGCCCTCCTGGCGTTTTATCTAGCCCAGATTTATGCAATTAAAGCAACCCCCTCATGCAATACCAAACTGCATTAGACCTGAAGCATTCAAGCCGAAGGGGATGCATGGAGTGGATCCAAGCCAAATTCAAATTTTTTATCCAACTCCTTGAATCAGATTTGAATTGTTCAGTCATGCAGTTCCACTCTTGTATTATTGAATTATAAGATTAAAGGGAGTGACCAGCAACAAGGATTGTTGAAATGAATACGCAATTTTCAATTTTTATAGAACAAAGATTATGATTAATTTTAGACCAATAAACCACATTAATCGGATGTATACTCTCTGAATTCAAGTGAAAATTTAACAAAAAAATTTGTGCTAACAAACAATTTGCTTTAAAAAATTGTCAAGTCAGAATTATTTCTCCATTCTTTAAAGTTATTTCTTTTCAATAAATTGTATTCAAACGTTTTCATAGTAAAGATAAAAGACTTTCAACGGCCTGCTCCCTTTTTACACAAATCATGAATCTTACATTTCAGATCTAGCTAAATCCTAATCAATTTTTTTAGATCTACAGTATCCCACCTTGCTCTTTTATTCTATAATTCTCCTAGTTAGTGCTATGTACTTTTATGCAGTTGATAAATGAAATTTATTTTCAATTGCTTCAATTTTTATTCTAATTTTGATCGTGGGAAAAATATATTTTTAAATTAATAAAGTTATGTTCGGTTAGACTGCTACTTCTTGAAGGTTTTCAGCTCCATGATTGATCATCTTTGTGAACACACTTTCAAAATCCCGAACCCAATCTGCGTTACTTTTGCTATACTCCAAAACCTTGGCGGCTCCAGGTGTTGCTCCACAACTGTCATAAGTACAAGAAGCTTCCCCGTTGTCGTTGAGAGTAAAGTCCTTGAACAATCCCATATCAGCGTTCAGCATCATTCCAGTTCCGCTGTTCCACTGAACCTTAGGACTTGATCCAGTTAAATCAACATTGCGCTGCCTCCATCCAGATGATGACATTGTTGAATAGTAGTGGTTGTTAAACAGGGTTGTTTCTCCTCTAACCCAGGGACCTTGGTATCCAGATGCAGTTGAATGAGCGGCACCTAGGGTATGAACTCCCATCAATGCAATGCTTTCATCGTCGGTAAATCCAAATTCATCCCTAAAGTAATCAACAACTCCTTCATAGTTTAGGTTTGCTCCAGGTAGTCCGTCAATGCTGTCTGTGAAAGGTGCAGTTGCACAGTCCTTCCTTCCTGTTGTGAAAACAAGAGATGATTCTGGGACAGCACAAGCTGCCTCGGAGCACGCTGCGTTAGCTTGAGCAGTTGTATTCTTCAGAGCGTAGAGGGAGGCATACACCCAGAAATCAGCTCTTGACATCAGGCTTGAGTATCCAGTCCTTTTGTTAGTGTAAGCTTTATCTAATCGTTCAATGATGTTTTGCAGACCAGCATTACTGGGATCATTTATGTTTACACATCCATCACACCCACCAACGCAGTCATGGAATACTAGTCTAACAGTAGTTGCCAAGTTTGCACCAGTAATAAAGGAAGAAAATGTGGCATCAATTTTCGCTAGGTCACTTGAATCAAGTGCAGCTGTTCCTCTCAGAGCCAAAGTTACAAAAAGAAATATGTATCCAATCATATTGGCTGCTCAATACTGTTTGATTTTGTACCTGGAGTCTATTTATATTCTGGTAAAAGGTGTACACTTTTTCCTTTTGTTTGCATATTACATTTAACATATGTTAAAGTACTTTGCTATCATTAAACAACTATAGTATTCATAATTTAAAGTAGAAACTAAATAATAGAAATAAGTAATTTTTCCAGGTTGGATTAGAAATTATGCGTCTAATCAAAAGGCCTTTAAATATTTAAAAGCTAAAATTTTCAATATTTAATCTCTAGATTTTTTTTTTTTAAAGACTCTTAAAAATGATGAGTTCACATGTTACTATTTGTCCTTTATATTTAAAAATTGTCCGATATAATTTATGCATGTTTTTTAGAACCTCCTTAGCATGTTCCTCAACCTTTTAGTCATAGGTACACTTTGTCTAGAACACTTATCCATATATTCAACATCCATACCTTCACTAAACCTGACTCTGATCTTACTCCACGAGACTTGAATTGTTAAAACCTTAAAATCTTTTCATTCACAGAACAAAACATGAAAAAAAATTATTAACTCTGTTAAAAGAGTTGACTTGTATCTTTATTCTCATATACATAGATTAATTAAAATAACAGATAGGACACTAGATGTCGTCTTTTTAAGATTTATGTGTGTTTTGTTCACAATAACCCAAAGGCAGACCGCAGAAGCCAAGTTGGCGTAAAACAGGCTCCCTCTCTGTCTTGTAATTCCACTTGGGTTAAAAATGTCGAATTTATTTTAACCTATGTTACCTACTGGGTACACATGCTCCTTAAAAAGCCAATTCGGTTCAGCCGTTTGGACAGCTATAGCTAAAATATAAATATATATTTGTTTAAATATACATTTTAGATATTTAGATATATTTCTATTTTTTTTTTCAATATAGAAATATACATTATGAGTTATTAAAATAATTTTGACTTCTGAGAAGTGAGGATCGTCATGAGGCATGAGTTTCAAAACTGATATATATATATATATATAAGCGAAGAGCTTTATATTAAAGATGTCTAATTTTTACGTCGACCAAAGCTTACATGAAGAATGAAAAATTTGAACTAGAAACGAAAAACCAATTGTGTTTATCTTTTTTGTCCACAACTCATTCCAGCGTGGCAAAACTCAGCAAGTATTTTTTAAAGACAAATAGAGAATTTTAAGGTAAAAATATGGATATCTCATTCATTCTCGATCATAAAAAGCTTGTAAGGTTACCGTTGTGATTCGAAAATTCCACTTTATGAATAAAAAATAACTTTAAATTATGTCTACAGTCCGTTTTAATCATAAAAAATCGCTATGCTATGTCAAAACCAATTAAAAAACTCGGTCCAATGCTATTTAAACACTTAAGAAAAGAATTGAGCCACAAACTTGTAACCTAATGCATAATGGCGGAAATCATTTGTATTTCAAATAAATATTTGATCTAACGGAATTCATAGTTTGAAATACTTAAGGTCCACGACATTGGATTGCAAAAATATTGGTATTATAAAATCAGAGTTTTTACATAGAACAAAATGCAAGAAAATTGTAGAATTGGCAAAAGTAAAAATAAAGACCATAAAAACATGTAAAAAATGTTGCGAAAATCTGAACTAATCTCCCCAAATAAGACGAGTATGAAGAATAGAAAATTGTAAATTCTTTTTAAAAAATAAAGATTATAACAACTTTTGTTTTAAAAAATGTTCAGAATAAGCTTATTTTCATTATTTTTTTGTTTTTGCAAATTT
This sequence comes from Eurytemora carolleeae, assembly GCF_000591075.1. Lineage (NCBI taxonomy): Eukaryota > Metazoa > Arthropoda > Copepoda > Calanoida > Temoridae > Eurytemora > Eurytemora carolleeae. Next base: position 187,520 of record NW_019396063.1, on the reverse strand, counting down.
TCTTTTTCACACTGTTTTATGCTTTATATTACATTACTGTATGTAAACATTAACAAATGTCCTAATATTCTCAGTATTTGACACAGAAAGCAAAGATGGGACAAAATATGAATTACCAGTTAAAACTTGTTGAGTCTGGTTCTTCTTGGATAACATGTTTAGCCCAAAAAGGGCCTGGTGGTGTAGATTTAATTGAGCTGGGGAAACTGATTTTTTAAGAAAATGTATACCCCTGTATTGATATTAAGTAAATATATGGTATTCATGCATTGTTTAAACAGATACTCTATTGTACAAGAAAACAAATAAGTGTTTGATGTAACGTTATATTTGTTTATAACCAGGTGGACATTTTTACAGAAATTTCAGGATATGTCATAATTAAGATTAAATCAAAGATTTCTTTTATTAAAAATATCAAACAGTTGATTAACTATTATAGTTATTTTAACATATTTAAATTTATTTCTGTACCTTGTTAATTAAGATAAAAAAACCAAACCTTCAAAATATTAGTTTTAAAACCTAAAAGACATCAACAATCAAAATCATATTTTTTCTTCTCCTTTTAGAGCTTCGTTCTTTTTAAGATGACTTTTCATCCTTGGATAAAAGTTAACAGATTAATGTTTTAATTATTTATGGAATTCCATTTAAGAGAATAAATGTTTAGAGTTTAGACAAATTTAATTTAGATTTTCTTCGAAAAATACCTATTTTTAAAGGGACCAGCAATGTATGGTAGTGGAACTGAGAATGTAGTACTGTGGAGACATTTTTAGGAATGATTTGAGACCAATGAGACGTTTTTACGGTGCATATTTAATCTGCAAAATCCTCAGAGATTGTTCATTTTTCAGAGATGATTTGAGAATCGGTTTTTAAAAAAATATTCAATAATGACGACGAAAAATGCGGTAAAAATTCTAAACTAATTAGTTTTTTATATTGGAACAGGTTTAGAAAATAAGAAATCTTGTACTCGTACATTTTTTCAGTTCCAACTACACCTCATGGTTGACCATATTAACTTTTATTAAAAAATCTTTTTCCACCCCTTATTTCTAAATTTGTTATTAAATGTATTTTTTCCTTATCTCTTTGTTATAAAATAATATGGTTGTTTTTGTATAGAATTGTGAAGGATATTCAAATATCGAAATATATTTTCTATGAGAGCCATCAAGTTTTTTTTGAAGCAGTTGAAAAACTCTCTACTACAAAAGAATATTTATAGTAAGAATTTACTATATTGGTTTATGTAATGTCTCATTGTTCGCAAACATTTTCTGTAGATTTCCTGGAACTTTGATTAAAAAGACGACTTTTAAAGAATTCTAACATTGATTATTGACAAATTTCTTTTGAGAAATATGTTCCTAAAAATTTAATAGTTTACAATAAATTTTTTTCACATTTTTGCCGTCGCTACTTTTTTAATTTAAAAAAATTGATTCTCAAACCCAAATGGCTGATTTGAACGTCGACTCAGTAATTATACATCATTCAAACCTTTTCTATGTCTCAAATGATTCCTAACAAATTTCTCCACAATACTGCATTCTCAGTTCAATTACCATACATTGCCGGTCACTCCCTTTGCAGATGTATGCCAAAAATACTTGAAAGGGGTGGAAAGTTAAGTATAAATATCTATACTTTAAGACAGAATTTTGCAAACCTTCTTAAATAAAAATCACATGTGCTATTGCGCCCAGATTTTTAGAAGTATCATATTGTCCTGCTCGTATTAGGCAATTTTCATCCCCCCTTTGATATTGCCCCTTAAAGGGAAACGGTGGGGGGGGGTGTTATAAGGTCAACTTTTCCCACCGTACCCTATACCTTAAAAAAAGGAGGATGAGGAGGAGGTTTGAATATTTAGTTCTGAAAGATTGTTTTATAAAAACATAAATTCCTCATTTGATCAATCTGAATTTTTAATATTAAGGCAGTATTATTAAACCCTAAAACTATCTGATGTAGTTTGACTCCCCCTGCACCTTAAACCTATATTGCATGCTGCTGGTTTGCACAGCAGTTGGAACCAGGGTGGAAAATAATTAAATCTTTTTAAGCAGCTCACTACTTCAGGCCTGGATTGTAGGCCTGAAGTAGGCACTAGGCCTGCATCTTGCAAAGATTGAGATCAGATTAAAACATAAAACTTGAAATTTGTATATTCTTTGTATGGACACTGCTTCATCATAGTACAAACTAGGACCAGGACCAGCCCAACACCAGGGCCAGGACCAGGGCCAAAACCAGGGCCAGGACCAGGGCCAGGGCCAGGGCCAGGGCCAGGGCCAGGACCTGGGCCAGGACCAGGGCCAAGACCAGGGCCAGGACCAGGGCCAGGATCAGGGCCAGGACCAGGGCCAGGACCAGGGCCAGGACCAGGGCCAGGACCAGGGCCAGGACCAGGACCAGGGCCAGGACCAGGACCAGGACCAGGGCCAGGACCAGGGACAGGACCAGGGCCAGGACCAGGGCCAGGACCAGGGCCAGGACCAGGGCTAGGACCAGGGCCAGGACCAGGGCCAGGACCAGGGCCAGGACCAGGGCCAGGACCAGGGCCAGGACCAGGGCCAGGACCAGGGCCAGGACCAGGGCCAGGACCAGGGCCAGGACCAGGGC
>NW_019396063.1:83001-184810 GCF_000591075.1 Eurytemora carolleeae | reverse complement strand
ACCAGGAATAGGACCAAGTCAACACCAGGACCGACCAGGGCCAGGACCAGGATCAGGACCAGGATTAGCACCAGGAATAGGACCAAGTCAACACCAGGACCAAGATCAGGACCAGGCAAACACCAGGACCAGGACCAGGACCAGGGCCAGTCTCAGGCCAACACCAAGACCAAGACCAAAACTGTAACATGTTGATTAAATTAATTATTTGGTTTTTTTCGGTTTTAATTTACTTTCCAACATAACAGAAATTAAACGTATCAAATAAAAACATCAGTTCTAATTTTAAAGGTATGAGAGGTGTGTATGCAATGAATCTAACCGCCATTCAAATATTTGAATAAAATGGTTCGAAGTGGTTTTATACTGCTTTCTGTATATTCTTCAAGATGTGTGATCCTGATTGGGCACTTATTGGAATTTAAAAGTTTAAATCCAATAAAAGACGGGAAAAATTACAACCCGATCCTTCAAGAAACGCCCAAAATAAAACATCTTTTAACATACTAAAATAGTGTTGATATGCAAATTGAATTGCAGTTTATTTAATAGCACTGCATTTAGCAATAAACTAACAATAAGCGACGATGATAATGAGCTAATTATTTTGGTAGTAATCTTTAGTATTTCTGCATTCAAAAGTTAGTTAAAAAAAAAACCTTTTATAAACACATGAAACTGTGCTATGAAATGCTAAATTAACTTTTCCAAATAAAATAAAAGAACGTGAAAGAAATTGGTGAACATTTTAAAGAAAAAAATGCAAAAATTTATTAAACTAAAATCAAAATTTAATCACATAATATATACAAGTATCTATTTAATGTATATGCATTGTATTCAAGTATGTATTTAATGTATATTTATGTAGGTCTTCTCTGGTTCCAGGATCCAACACTTCTGATTTTCGGATTTTAAAATCCTCTTTCGGGGATTTCATCCTCTAAAATATATTGTATACATGTATGTATTTAATGTATATATATTGTATACAAGTGTGTATGTCATGTATATACAATATGTATACAAGTATGTATTTAAAGTATATATATTGTATAAAAGTATGTATTTAATGTATAATATTCATAAGATGAGATCACGGATCGTTTAGAGAGAAATGACTTTGCAGTGTTTATATCAGCAAAAACACAATGCATTGTTCTAGCTTTATATATACATATACATATATATATATATATATAGGCCACCCGTGGATACTTCCAGGTAGTCTATAGATAGTGTTTTAGAGACAACACTTAAAGTGACTGTAAGCCCATTTTATATATAGTTGTATTTCTATTTTTAAAAGTGTTTAATTCTAACAGATAACTTCATTGTCTTTGTCACAGAAATCCTCAAGTCACTTCCAAGAAACTTCTATTTTTCATTTGAAAAAGAAGAATATCTCAGTCATCTAGATCAGACAAAGGTTTAAGAGGTACTATCCCTTTATGCTCCATTTGTAAAATTAATTCTCTAGTCCCTTTTGTGTAGGCAGTGTTTCTGGAAGTGTTCCTACCAGGTTCTATAGCATGGTTCCTAGCTACTAGCAGTGTTCCTGGCAGTGTTACAGACTAGAGATGTCAACGATAGTGTAACGTAACGTAAAAATGTACGTTTTTGTACGTTACTTTACAATAATGTGTAACGTTTGGATATATTCTATATAACGTGAACGTTAAACGTTAACGTTATAGGAGCTCATACCTAACGTTAATTTACTAAAGCTTAACGTTGTATAAGGTATTCAAGTGCAGAAAATTCATTACGTAACGTTACTCTATACCATAAAATTTTAAAATGTGCAACGTAACGTTTCAAACGTTAATACTTTTGATGAACACTATCGTAACAAAAGCTAAAATCTAGAAAAATCAAAACGTTGACATCTCTATTACAGACAATGTTTCTGGCTTCTCGGTAGCATTTCTGAAAGAGTTCTGAAGAGAAAGAACTAAAAATAGTTGTTTAGGAACAAATTCACCACTATCTGTTTCGCGACCAAATCTGGCCGCTTTAATAAACCCTTTATTTATGTTATGATTTTCTGGAACTGTTATGGAAAAGAGGACATTTGAAGAATTTGTAGATTTCTGCGAACAAATTCGTAAAGAATAAGAAATTCAATATATAATGCTGAAAATGAAATAATTGATTCTAACATAGATTTATTAACAAATTTCAATTGAGAAATATGTTGCTTTACAACTAATTAGTTTACTGCAGAATGTTTGATACATTTTTGGTCGTTGTTATTTAATAATTTAAAAAAAAAACGGTTCTCAAAACGTAACCACCTAAATGAATGTTTTTAAACGTCGACTTTGCGCTCAATATATACATCAAATAATGAAATGGGTTGTGTACACTGCACATTTCACAATCACAGCATTTCGTGTTTTGAGACTTAAAGGGACCGTAAAGGAAAAAGAAAGGGGGCGTAGGATAAAACCTGAGAATCTCAGGCGTTGAATTAAATCTGTATATATGAAATTTTGTATAAAAGTAGTAGGTTTAAACAGATTATATTCAGCAAATAGGTAAACAATCTAAACACGATTACATCCAACAGAAACCTGAGAATCGCAGGTTTGCTCCCATTATAATTTTTTGATTTTTATTTTGCAATAGATATAATTAATATTATTATTTAAAAGTCCGTATTACGTCACGAGAACATCCACCAATGAGAGTGCAGTATACTGGTCATGTGATACAGACGGAAATCACGTGACCAATATACCACTGAATTTATGGTGACGTAATACGGACTACATGTAATAATATTATAAATTATATCTATTAAAAATGCAAAATAAAAATCAAATGATTATAACAAGAGCAAACCTGAGATTCTCAGGTTTCTGTGTGATATTGTCGTTTTCAGATTGGTTGCGTATTTGTGGAATGTAATCTGTTTTACACTACAACTTTTATACAAAACTGCATTTATATGAATTTTCGTATAAATTTGACACAGTTTTATATCTATTTTTCGAGACAGAAACACCAGATAAATGTTTATATGTATCGTTCAATGCTTGAGATTTTCAGATTTCTGCTTACACCCCCTTTCTTTTTCCCTAATAGTCCCTTTTCGTCTAATATTCGTTAAAAATCGTTAACGGCAGGCAATTAACGGTATATTACAGAATTACCGGCGTTTACGGCGAAATAATTTCTGTAACTGCGAAACAAACTTCATTAATGGGTTATACTCACAATAAGAATAATAATAATAATAAGAATACAATAAGAAGAAACATCAAATTGCGTAACATTTTTTAATTTTAATAAAAAAAACTGTATGCAATTTATTATCAGAAAATAACAAAATTTACCATTTTGAACTTTTAGTAAACTTTTTTAAACGTTATTTTTTTCTTCAAAAACGGCTTATCCATTTCGTTAACTAAAAGCAGTTCTAAAATGCAAACAGCTAAAAGCAGTCTTAAAATCTAAACAGATAAAAGTAGTTCTAAAATGCGTTCTTTCAGCTGAGATGAGAAACAACTTTCCTTGTGATTACNCCCCCCTCCCTGATGAAACTGAGATCTAATTGTTGTAAATGTTTGAATATAAACAATATCCCCCCCTCCCCTTCTGAAATGTTTAAGTATAAACAATAAACTAGGATGAAGTAGAATCATGCTAAATCACTGAGTGCTAACCTATTGTATAAGATGAAACCAACACGATCTGTACTATGAAAGATGTTGCAGAGCTAAGATTAATAAAGATACAGATATACCACTAGATGTCGTCTTTTCAAGATTTTACAATAACCCTAAAACAGAAGCCCAAAGGAGTTACGAGCATGATCTCTCTCTGTCTTGCAATTCAATGCTGAATGCGCGTAACTCCTTTGTTTTTCCTCAAAGTTATTGTGAACGAAAAACCACAAAATCCTAAAAAGGCAACATCTAGTGTTCTATCTGTATTGTGATTAATCTATGATGCAGAGCTTCAAGATCTTCAGATACTGTACTGTACTGTACTGTACTGTTAAATGCTAATCCCTTCAGATACTAAACAGGTTGAAACTTTTGAACTGTTAAATGCTAATCCCTTCAGATAACACTATAAATGTTTCCGCTGTGGATTACAATTAGATTAGTGCTATCACATACAAAAGTTGTAACTGTTGAATTCACATCAAACATGTAACATTGTAACATGTATAATTGTAACATGCATAAATGTAACATGTATAAATGTAACATGTATAATTGTAACATGTATAATTGTAACATGCATAAATGTAACATGTATAAATGTAACATGTATAATTGTAACATGCATAATTGTAACATGCATAAATGTGACATGTATAATTGTAACATGCATAATTGTAACATGTTTAAATGTAACATGTATAATTGTAACATGTATAATTTTGTAACATGTATAATTGTAACATGTATAATTGTAACATGTATAATTGTAACATGTATAAATGTAACATGTATAATTGTAACATGTATAATTGTATAATTTTAGGAAAACTTCAAATTATTTCTCATATAAAGATTTAAAAGGTTAAAATGCTACCTGCTTTTTTTAGAAAATAATTTTTCATTTTTTCTTTTACTGACTTATTCCAATCTGTTAATCCTGCCTTGTGCAGTATAATGCATTCCTGAATGAGAAAGTGTGTCGCAAAATTTGAACTGATTATAAAAGCTGAATCAAAAATAAACATTGAGTAAAATTGGAAAATATGAATATTACGTAAGTTAATATCTTAACCAAAATCGAATTTTGAAATACTATTTCAATTTTGAAGAACAAACTATTTTTGAACAGCGTTGGTTGTAATATGTTACAATACTATACTCTGTTGATAGGTTTGAGGTAGGCTGGAAGATATATGAGAGCAGGAACTAAACTGAACAAACAGATCAACTAACCAGGGACTAACAGTAGGGAGCTGTCCTAGTTCTTCATTCGTTAAACCTTCATCTTCCTTCATTACATCTTTACTTCCTCTTTCACTTTCATATTTAACACATCTATATCTTATTTTATCTCCTCTACCATTTTTATTTCACCTTTATCTTCCCTCTTTATTTCATCTTCCTCTACCATTTTTATTTCATCTTCATCTTCCTTCTTGATTTCATCTTCCTCTTCCCTCTTTATTTTATCTACCTCTACAATCTTTATTTCATCTTTATCTTCCCTCTTTATTTTATCTTCCTCTACAATCTTTATTTCATCTTCATCTTCCCTCTTTATTTCATCTTCATCTTCCTTCTTTATTAAATCTTTATCTTCCCTCTTTATTTCATCTTCATCTTCCTTCTTTATTTCATCTTCATCTTCCCTCTTCATTTAATCTTTATCTTCTCTCTTTATTTTATCTTCCTTTACAATCTTTATTTTATCTTCATCTTCCCTCTTTATTTCATCTTCATCTTCCCTCTTTATTTAATCTTTATCTTCCCTCTTTATTTTATCTTCCTTTACAATCTTTATTTCATCTTCATCTTCCCTCTTTATTTCATCTTCATCTTCCTTCTTTATTTCATCTTCATCTTCCCTCTTTATTTAATCTTTATCTTCCCTCTTTATTTTATCTTCCTTTACAATCTTTATTTAATCTTTATCTTCCCTCTTTAGTTCATCTTCCTCTACCATACTTTTTCTTCCTTCTCCTCTATCTTTATTTCATCTTCTATCTTTATTTTATCCAACTCTTTCAAATCTTTACCCTTGGTCTAATATTAGTGTTAATCGAGGTGCTTTAATGGTGTCCATCGTGCTCCATTCTTACATTTGTTTTTGCTCAAATTTCAGAGTTAATCTTGCTCCAATATGAGGGCTCACATTGTTCCAGTGCTCTAGGGTTAACCTTGCTCCAATATTAAGGTATTAACCTTACTCCAGTGTAAGGGTTAACCCTGGTACAATGTGTACAAATAATATATTTGCCCAATTAATTAAAGGGCATTTTTTTAATAAGCAGAGAATGACATTGAACAAATATTAATATGCGTTCAAAATTGTCACTACCGAATTATAGCCTACAGACAGGGAACAGGCACATGTTGTTTAATTATTTTACAAAACAATTTGTTAAACAAAGACGACCTCCGCTAGAAATAGAACTCAATCTATAGTTAGTGAAATTACAGTTAGATCTCACGTTAACAAAGGCAGGAAAATCAAGGGACGGTGGGCAAACTTGAAATTTTTAGAATTTCGTATTTAATATGATTTACGAAAAAAAATCTGATTTTTTCCCCAGAATATGATTTTATTCCAAAAAAAAAAAAATTTAAATTTTATCTCAAGTTAGGAAAATTCTTCTGAGTTCAAAAACTCTCCTAGACATCTGGAAGCTGGTATATGGTTGCATCAAGTATGGATCCTATAATTCCGCCTCATCCTGATTAGAAACCCATATGACTATATAGTATGTAGATACTCCATTTGAAAAAGAATATAATTAAAAGTCGCCTTTTTAAATGTGATTCTTTACTTTAAAAAATAAAACCGACTTTTTAAATTAAAAGAAAAATACTTTTGTGTTGCCAATATTTTTGCATCTCAAAAAATGACCGTACACCGTAAGCACTTTTACTTCTGCTGTACAATCATTGAGTTTAGGAAAGCAGTTCTCAACACAGGAAGAAATGTATGCTAAATAACGCAAAACATGAACATTTTTTGAGTTGCACAAAAATGAGCAACACAAAGGTATTTTTTATCTGTTTTATTTAACGTAGTAATAATAAAGTAAAAAACGCAATATTTAAAATGGTTTCCATAATCCTTGAGTTAACCCTAAAAAGGCTGGGGGTCTGAATCTATGTATAGAAAAAGGCCTTGGGTAATAGGTATAGGGTTGAAATGCATGTGCATTGCCCAATTTGCCAAGGCCAGCTCATAGAAAAAAAATAGGACCGATAACTTTAATAGTTTGGGTGCTAGGAAAGGTTGAAAAAAAACGCCAAAAAAGGGTCAGAAAAATGAAAAAAAAAATATTTTTTTGTTTTAAACAAAATATGAAAGTGTGACAAATGTTTCTAAATCCATTTTTCAAGGCCTTTTCCAAAATATGGTTTTTAGATTTGCAGCTTTAGTCACAAAAACGTTATGGGCTATTTTAGATTTTTTTTCCAAAGACCGGACTTTTTTCCGCGCTGTACCCAACCCTATGCATTAAAACAAATTTTTTACAAAAAAACCCTTAAATTACTATTCATTAACAAGTAACAAAATTTCACGATTATAGTGTCAAAAAAAACGCCCCCCCCCCCAGCCTGTTTAGGGTTAAATACATGCGGGGGAAGGGGGAAGGGGGTTGTGTAATGAAAGAGAATAAATGACCAATATCAATAAACTCTCATGGCTGGCTACCCGGGGCTGGTTGACAAAATACATAATAAACATATTGTTTGTAAATTGGTTTTTAGTTCTAGTACAGGGTGTACCACTAAACATGACAGTTGAGCAACTTCAAATTTGTATAATGCGGTGAAGCTTTCGATTAAGAGCTTTTAAGTTGTGCAATCTTTCTTGATACACACTGTATCATTATAGATAGCTATAGTCGAAGATCAAAGACAACCTCTCTGCTGTGACTGGTTCTCATTTGTTATGTTTATTAGGACACCCTGTATCTACATTCTTCAGACCAAAACATTAAACCATTACACGGGGAAATAGAAATAAATATAGAGCGGAATTATTTTTTAAACTCGGCTTTAACTAACTTATACCTTATAGTTTATTACTGGTTAAAGTAAATAACCCGTAAAATCATTTTTATGTTTTCAATCATAAAGCCTACAGTAAAAAGATTTTGTTCTCAGGATTTACAGATCTTTAAAAAGTGTTATATGTCTCAAATGAATCCGAAAGAAGTTTTCCACAACACTGCATGCTCAGTTCAAATACCTTACATACTCCCTTTAAACCTTAATTCACAAAGAAAAAATGTTGTTTTCAAAACATTAAACATAAAAAAACTGTCAAATCCTGCAGAACAATTTATCTTCAATAAGAATTCTGCTTTGTCAAACCCCTATTTATGAAACCATTGATATGTATTATTAACATATCTTGATCTACACAGACCAAGGAAAAAACACTGCGGGAATCTCTAAATCCGATGCATCACATCTGTAAACTTTATCATTTAGATCCTATGCTCCCCCCCCCCCCCTTTCACAAATTGTTAGATCATAACACAATTTGTTTACAGTTAATTATGTGGGGTTCATTGTGTATCTTCCTTGATGAAGACAATATATATATTCAAAGAATTTCGACTACTGAGGATCGTCATGAGACGTGAAAATTATACTTCTAATTCTTTTTGAGTAACACGAGAAGTTAAAAAACTAATAAATATATATATTACTATAAATCTGTATTAACTCCAAACTGTAGACCTTGAGAACTGGATTTTGTTGCGAACTGGAATGGCGCTCTGTGAATATATTCTGGATATTTGAGAAACATTATCCAAATTATCTTCGGTTCTCAAAATCCTTGCAAAAAAGTTGGTCTAAGAGGGGGAAGGGGGTAGGGAGGGGAAGGGCTATTAAAGAGGGTAAGGGGGTCTCACTTGAAAGTTTGGTCCTTGACCAAACGTGCACTAACTTTCGATTACAATTTTGTCGGTGTTAGAAAAAAAAACAGTTTTGAAAAAATTATTGAACTAAAACCAAAAGGTGAATTGAATTTAAATTGAAGAAACTCATTTGTAACCCTGGTTAACTTAAAGGGACTTTAAGCATAATTTCAAGTGATCCTTCATGCAAAGATGGCAATACCCGATTTACAACAGTTCCTTTAAAAGCTTTGTCTGAACAAGAATGGATTAGATATCCATGACTTTTATTTAAACTGTTTATTTTCATTTCAAAAGGGACTTGCGCATTTCTTGATTATAAGAAAGACTGCAGAAATTCACAAAAATAAACACTTTCCGAGTCTTAAAAACAACGTTATCGTCCACATTATTTTCAGATAAAGGTTTTAAGGGCTTGCCCGTTGAGAATAGGCTAATGGAGGTCACTTAAAAATACGTCCACAGTCTCTTTAAAAATACGTCCACAGTCTCTTTAAAAATACGTCCACAGTCTCTTTAAAAATACGTCCACAGTCTCTTTAAAAAGATTGCTAAACAACTCTTTACATAAAAAAATGTATAATAGACAGTTTTTATTATTCAGTGTTAACGCGGAGGGGGTTTTATGGAGGGACCGAACCGGATCCAAAAGATTGACCAAAGAAAGTCCAGAAAGAAACGAACCAAAGATAAAAACATCTCATGCCCTAACTGTAGTTCTTTCAAACATTTCAACATCTTACGATTAATCTTCATATAGAAAGATGTGGTGGAAAACATCAAACAAATATTATGAGATTAAAGAAGATGTGGCTTCACAATACACATGTTTATAAATCATCAGTAAGATATTTCATCATACGTCCACAATAGGTTGTCCCAATATATTTACACGTATTTTTCATTTTGGACATGATTTGTCTTAGAACTAATCCAGATTTATTCATAAAAGTTAGCCATTAAGAAAAAATTCTTCGACTTAGGTTTTACTTTTGCTTAGGCGAAAATTTTTTTGACACCCTCTGGAACGACCATCATACAGTAGTTTATGATTAAACAATGGGTTATTATGTGAACCTAGAATGAGTTTGCAGAAAAACAAAACTTCCCGCGGAGTGTACACTGTACACTGTGCAATGTTTTATGTTGCGGTTTCCTCTTGTGTGATTTCCTGACTGGAAAAAAACTGTTAAATAGATTGATGATCAAACAGGGGGGGTTTACATAGAACTCCTGGCTTAACCAGGAGAAAACATATTTATGCAACATAGCTGATACGACTTTGTGACCTCGCACCTTTTACGTTCAAGTTACTTAAGTTTGGAGTGAAAAATAAAGTCTGTGCTTTGATTGTTTGTATCCAATAAACGCCAAAACGGAAAAATGATATGGTCAAACAATTTTTACAAAGTTTGAAATCTACGGAAAATGTACGATGAAAAAACGCCTGGAGGTATATTTAAGATTAGCAAACACACCCTGAACTTTTTGACAACGCTTTTTATCTGAAGTGATTTAAAAAATTAAATACCATTAAAAATGATGCTCATAGTCCAAAGCTTCCTTTTATAAACATTTTCAAATGTTTTGGATAAGTTCAAAGTAAAATTGCAAGCCAATTTTGTATAAAAGTAATCAACCATAGGCTAAAGGTTTACATTAAGTTATAGACAATTGGAAAATCTGTCAACAATCCTACTTTTTAACAAATGAAAATCAAAATTTTTAAATATGGAAATTTTAAAAGAACTTTTTTTACTCGTTCTCAAAATGAAATGGCTGCGAATTAAAAAAATATATTCAGTCAAGACTATACGTATTGATATCTGTAACAAATTAGAATTAGACAAAAATTGTGTCTTCAACGGCCAATGCATAAACCTATTTAAAGTTCTTTCTGTGACACTATGTAGTCTGTATAATAAATTAACTAGGTTAAGGTATGAATAATAATTATTAATAAATCTATAGACTCAAGGGGTTAGCAAGATCATAGCGAAATACAATAAAACTATAAAAATACAAAAGCAGCTACAAGAAGAATTAAGAAAGGTCCTATAGAGGGTGATCTTTCCTGTTTAGGCTTTTAAAAATGTAGTCATTTTACTTCTTATAAACTCTTTCTCTATTTCACTCAGGGTTACATAGAGTATATAGATACATAGATTTAGACGTGAGGTTGCGTGATTTCGTTGGTTTCGAGGTTTAGTGATTTTTGCATAAATACATTTGCAAACCTTGCCACACACATAGATTTTTTTATCACTATATCTTTGCAGCATGATATTTTAAACTTTTGATATTTTAAGCTTAGATCATTTGATCCAACAGAATTCAAAGTTTGAGTTTGCAAAGATATATGGATTAGAACATCAGAGTTTGTGGCACATACTCAATTCCTTTGTGGAATCATAGCCAAGATGTAGACTAATTTAGCTGAAAACAATCTTAGCTATAATAGTAGGTTTTTTATGCCAGGGAGGTATAGGAAAGAACTTTTAGTAATGTTATCAAAAATACATATTTTATTGTTATTAGAAATCACATAGATCCAGTCTGATATGAAAAGTTGCATCAGTTTTTAAAGTTACTTTTTGTTCTTTTAAGAAATACAATTTAAGTAATGCAACTACTGAACAAATGATTTTCCGACTTGTCTATTTCAAATTATCATACATTAAGAATGTCGTCTTGCAACATGCGATATGTAAACGCTTTTCAGCATCAGCATCAGCAAACACGGAATAATTAATTTTGTAAAGTTATTTTTTTCTTCTTATTTTAAACAATTACCTAATCTTAAAGAAAAATGTTTAAACCTAATTTCCGTACAGTCTAATCTGTTATAACAACATTTACGTTAAATTCATTTATTATGCATGTAAAATCAGTTATGTAACAAATTGTAAACATTTAAAAAGAATCGGAAATATCAATATTTAGTATTAAAAAGTTTTCAAGACTGGGTCTACTTACAAGATTCGCTACACCTTGTTCTTTGATTTTTACCTTAATAACTCACGTTTACTTTTTTCGTAGCCCTAAAACTTTAAACTCTTCAGTATTTAAGAAGATTTTTTGATATTTAAATATGTATTCATTAATGTGAGAGAGAAACGCAATTTTAAGATATGTACGTTCATTAGTTTTTTTCTTTTGTAGCTGTTTTTTAGAATATACATTAATAGTAACTTTATTACACCATAGCTTTAGTAGAAGTACATATTTTTATTTACTGAAAGCGCCGATTGAAGGATTCAAAACATTAATTGGATAATGAGATAGATAGAATGATAGATGTTACCGCCATACTATTTCTATTGGTTAAGAATAGACAACAAACACATGACTGAACCGTGATGGATTAGGCGCAAATGGACCCGGCATACAGGAGTGAATATTATAAAGGTCTAATAGAAGTAAATATTTTTATTTTCTGAAAGCGCCGATTGAAGGATTCAAAACACTAATTGGATAATGAGATAGATAGAATGATAGATGTTACCGCCATACTATTTCTATTGGTTAAGAACAGACAACAAACACATGACTGAACCCTGATTGGATTAGGCGCAAATGGACCCGGCATACAGGAGTGAATATAATAAAGGTCTAATAATGTTTAAATGCAGTTTTAAAGTGCACATTTGTATCAGGTAATATAAAATTGTACTAACTTTAATATGATGAAAAATGAGTATTTACGAAATAGTTTTAAAAATTTCCAACAATTTTTGCGTGAGGGCGATTGCAAACTTTGGATCGCTATGAAATGGCGATTTTTTCACACGAAGAGTGGACTCCACTTTGCAAATCTGATTGTAATTCCTAGTTAAGAGAAAGCCTTACCTTACCTCCCCTCTTACAAAAGAAAGTAATATATAAAAAGGGACTGATGTCACATTTTTTTTTTCTCAACAGTCTTAAATTCAAATCATGGTTTTTCTATAAAAGTAGGTTTCTGATTAAGGTCCTTTATATAAAATAATACTTTTTAAGAATTCCAAAATTAAATATGCGACATTTATATTCTTTTTATTGTTGAGTAATAAGTATATGATCAAGTATACAAATATTCGCTGGATAGAGTATCGAATATTAAATTGATATAGACACTGCGAATAGATAAATACATAGCATAGAAGAGTTGTTTGATAGCTTTGTAGAAATCATAATTAAAA
Organism: Eurytemora carolleeae; assembly: GCF_000591075.1. NCBI lineage: Eukaryota > Metazoa > Arthropoda > Copepoda > Calanoida > Temoridae > Eurytemora > Eurytemora carolleeae. The sequence continues at coordinate 172,045 of NW_019396063.1, read as the reverse complement.
TCGAAAGTCGCCTTCATTGTATTGATAAATACGACAACGACTGTATCAGAATGCAACCTTTAAAATTTCAGAGGGCCTTATACAAGGGGGGGGGGGGGCAACAGAATTGTGCCTCACCCCTCCCACTAACACAACTTCCAGTTATAGGCCTGCAGCGCTATAGAATACAGATTATTAAAGATGTTTTTTAATACACATTTCCCCTTTATATCTTGAAAATTTAATTCGAAAATATCATGTTCAAAATCTAGGATTGACAAATTGGGTTTGAGCCATATTTCTGTTTTGCCCTAGAATTTTTGGGCTTTTTCATAAAATAATTTTATATGATTATACCACGCTCCTTCATCAGCCCCTGGCCTCCAGACATTCTAATTTAAATTGAGATATTAAATCTCAAAACATCAAGACCAGCATTTAGCATAAAATTCAGGGATAGCGAAGTAAAACATTTATTTTTAAATGCCAAGCCACGAAGGCTTGAGTTTGGAGGAAGTAAAGGACCATTTTTTAAAAAAAAATTTAGATTTAGTTTACTTTATTAATTGCACCTTGTAATCTTTCTTTGTATTACAAACTACCTGAAGTGCCCGGCGTTGCCCATGAAATTTTAAAAATCGAATTAAAACAAAAAACTTATAATTTATTTAGCTTATGTCATCCCCAATGGTATCTATGAGTTTCCTCATGCAGCCCATTTGATTCAGCTGTTTGGCCAGCCATACATGAACTAAGAGCTTTATTAATAGGTTACAATTGTACTCCTACTTTTTTCACAACAGAAACTTTTTAAAGTCATAATTATTTTCTGGAGCTTTGTTCTTTTTTTCATTTCATAGAATATAAATTTAAGTTGAGTTTTTCATTTTCAAAAATGTCTTTTACTATCTCTAGTTTAAATACTAATTATTACTAACAAAACAGTATAAAATGTCGATTTTTTAGAAACAACACTGTTTTTCTGCTAGTTTTGTTTAAAGGCATGATAAAGTTTAGTACTTGCAAGGTAATTGAACTATGTGTGTACCTTTTAAGTATCTTATACTTATTCCTGATATCAAAGAATTTACAGTTCAAATTCCCCCCCCCCCTATGAGCTCCTAGGCGAGGGGGGTGGACAACATTTTTTTTTTCCTCCCCCCTACATTTATTTCTGTATACGCCCTTGTTTACAAGTTTTTGTTAAGAAGCACATATTCTGAAAACAATTATTTTTTCTCTTTTCGTGTGCAAAGTTAAAAAGCAAGGCTCTATGTCGGCGCAAAGTCACAGAGGCAATCTTAAACTCAAAAATTGTCTTCAACATTATGAGATTGGCGTGATTGAAATGGTAATAAATTGTAATCGTTTTGTGACCTTTTCTTAGTTGACTGACGGGTAACTAAAAAAATCAACAAACAGATTTTTAAAAGTGGTAATATAGACAGATATGCCACACAGCGGTCAATAGGTCGCAAGCTTTCTAGCCAAATCGATGAAAATTTTTAAAATCAAATCTAAAAACAAGTACTTAGTCTTGAAATGTACATGTCTAGGGCTTCCCAAAATATATCTGAGTTATATGAGGTAACATCAATGTGACGCTTTAAAGTCAAGCCAGAGATGGAATTTAAAGAATTTGAGCCGCGGTTTAAATCTGCCAAAATCCGGTTTAAATTAAGCGCCGGCTTAAATCTTGAAACATTTAATACAATTTTAAGTGGAAGCAACCATATTTAAGCCGCGGCTTAAATTTAAACCGCCGCTCAAATTCTTTAAATTCGGCCACAGTTTAGAAAATTGATGCAACTTTTCACAGAAGCCTAGATACATGTGGCAACACTTCATTAAACTCTAGGAAGTTAGCAACTGATAATAATTTCAAGTTTCCAGGAAAGGAGTAGTATAATTTTAACCTAGGCCTTACATTCGGATTTTGACCGCACACTCCAAAGCAAGGTAGGGATCTAAAAGATTGCGGGAATAGGTGTTTGTTCATTTTACTGCAACATTAAAAACTAATTAGGACTGATCTAAAGTAAATAATCTACAGATAGTATATAAACCTGTGCTATACCTCATAAAAAGACTTTTTCTTGTCATTGTTTTTATAAACTGAGTCCTAATGCACTAATAAATTCGGTTCAAGTACCGGGCAGACATTTAGGCAGCTAGAACAAGTTTAGATAGTGCACTTGATTAATGAAACTTACATCTCCCTTAAATGTGTTCATAAAATCGAAACCTATCCCTCTCCCTTTATATAATTTACTGCGAAGTTTAAAAGTTTGAGAAATATTTAACGATATATTATCAATATTGAGGATTTTAAATGGAAAGTTCTTGAATTTTAAAGTTAAGTATCAGCTCAAAGAGAAAGGTTTCTTTGGATCAAGTTGAACACCAAGAACTCTCATAGCTTTGTTTGCAAATAATGTGTATAACGTTTCTGGGAGGAATACGTAAACAAACACAGTGCTGCTCAGAGGCCGGTCCTTCTATAGATAGTGGACGTGTAGTTCACGTACTTTGGAGGACGATAATTTGGCCGCTAGATGTCTCCCGTGAGTTGTTCATGGACGGACAGAGTTTCTCACGCCATACGGTATCTGTGGATCATTAGCCATGCATTAGCCGTACTAATATGATTTTTTTGAGAAAAGGTGGCAGCTGCACTAATCCAAGTAGCTTTCTGATTTCATTTCATAAATTGATTGCAGTGTCTTGTTTTTAAGATCCATTATGAATTTGAAATTAAATCAAAGTACAATTTCTTATGTCTAAGATAGTTTGCTGCGTTCAAATCAAATTCGTAATAAGCTTTCCCTTTTTTTCCGTCGATAGGGGTCGCATATGTATGTGTTTATGGTCGGACAATACTCGGACACTGATAACTCATGGAAGAACGCGTTTGAACAAAACACTATTTCTCCGTACATTTCACGACCAATATAGGAGACGTCAAGTTGTCGACCAATGTAGTTTATGGAAGGAACGGCCTCAGGTTGAACTTTGTTTATATTCCTCCCAGAATATGCAGTACACTTTATTTGTAAACAAAGCATAAGGAGTTCCTGGCTAAGTATCTCATTAAAATCCTTGTTAGACACACAATTCAAATTAATTTTTAATTAAAATATAAATTTAAACTTTTCATCTAACCATGGTCTCTTTTCAAAAACTATAACCAGGATTAGATTTGTGCAATATTCATGTAAAAGATTAGATTTTCCAGTTTAATATTTTTAAGCCCAATTTATTTCTGTTGTAAATAACTATTCTTTTTGTTTTAAGTTGCATACAGCGAGAACCAGAAAGCTCTGGAAGACGACTTTTAGACTCAAGTAATAATTTTTATTAGTCCAATTAGCATGAGAAAGGGTGTAAATAGACCCAATTTACTTAATAAGGGATTCAATAAGTAACTTGTAAAACTATTTGCTTTGTATCAACGTTAAATACACAAAGTTTTGTTTTAATGTCGTCTTCCTATTCCACCAGTGTCCTTGGTTCCAATTATATTATCTAAACATGCACTGATTTGAATTTTTCCCCTCTAAATTGAAATATTTTCTATAACTCTCGTTTTCCAGAGAAAACATCAACAGTTTAACCCTGAACTTCGGAGACATCAAATGAATTTATAAAATGTTTTTAACCAATACTGATAATAGAATGCCTCAGATATTTTTTTAATTAAACAATTTTAATGGAGCTCTTAAATCTTTCCCGCATATTTTAGGTTTTTTTCTTTATTTTTACAAAAAAAAACAGATAGGTCTCATTCCGGAATAAATATCACTAAAAAATGAAGCCAAGACGGCATTTTAAAAAATTTTTTAATGTCACCGAAGTTCTGGGTAAAATTTTTTATGTTTTCTCTAAAACTGTATGGTCGGAAATTGAGAGGGTTCGAATTAGTCTGACTAAAATGTTTTTTTTTCTTATAGTATACATTTTAAAGTTTAAGAGTAACTTAACATTAAAAACCACTGTAAACAGTAAAAGAGCTGAAAAAGACTGTGATGGGTTTCTTTTATAAACCAATAGTACTTATTTGTAATAAAATACTTTGATAGATGTACTCTGCACAAAAGCAAGAACTCCACAAGCACAGAACTATAGATATAAGGAGAAGGTCAAAGGAGTTGAGTTTTTGCCACAAACTCTGATTTTCTAATCTCTATATCTTTGTAACCCAATTTCGTAGACCTGAGATATTTCAAACTATTAATACTTAAAGATAAAATAATCTAAGTTTGAAAAATCAAAGGTTTGCACCATCAGGTTGTAAAGATATTGGGATCAGAACATTTGAGTTTGTGGCAAAAACTCAATTCCTTTATACAACATAACTGTAGATAGGATTCTGTGATCTCGTAGCTTCCCTGGTTTGGGATTTATGCACAAGTATGAGAAACACAAATTTATCCGGTTATATATTAAATGGTTATAACCTTTTTTTTCAAAGCTCTTCAAAAAGATGAGTTATGAGTTTTAATGGAGTATTTGGCAAGATTCTGGTCGAATTTCGCATTAAAATGCGCAGACTTTAGTTCACATCTGAAACTTGATAATGATGTCTCCAGGGATATTTATAAAGTTCATGTTCTACCATATTCTTATATATATATTAGGTTTGTCTGTGGGTTTGTTTGAAACCAATAAACGATATATTGGCTAAAGGAGTCGGCCCCAGATTTTGCGAAGGACCGATCACATGACCCTAAGATTTGCGGACGATTAAAATTAAACTATTTTGTCTTATAAATAATGTAATCTAAAAAATAGAAATCCACCAGTACAGCTGAAAAAATGTAGGAAATATTTAATTGTTTTATATTTATATCTTACTGGCTAAAGTGCCCGGCGTTGCCCGTGAAATTTTAGAAAAGTTTGGTTTCCCTTAAAAAATGTCAGCCGATTTGGTACAGCCGTTTGGCTAGCTCAAGCAAACAAAAATATAAATAGCTTTATTATACAGACTAGGATAAAATGATTGCAGCTGATTTATTTATTTTAATGCGAAGCACCCTGGAAGCACAGTTTTTACATTTAAATATAGTTATATAGGAGAACTAGCTGAAGTGCCCGGCGTTGTCCGTGAATTTTAAAAAAATAGATATTTGAACGAAGAATATTTTTAGTCTATGATTCACTCTGAACTAACGTTTATTTGAAATCAAACGTGTTTTCGTCTATAACTCAACAGTCTTCAGACTTACAGATTTGTTTATTTTATACTTTTTCATTTAAATGTATATGCCAACAAAAAATTATTTAAGATACAAGGCTATAAAATTATGTAAAAGGTGTCAAATTGTGATCGAAAGTCACAGTTTTCTGAAATATTTACAGAACCGTTAACTCCAAGTGGATTGTTACCCCCAGGTGCCGATGGGTTTCCAAAAAATTTGGTCCAGCTGTTTGGTCAGCTATAGCTAAAAATTATATATATCTATATATGTTTATATATATATGAGTGAAGAGCTTCATTATGTAGATTGCAGACTATGTTACTCGATTAAAAATCAAAATATTAATAATTTTTTTATTCAAACTATAGGGAAACTCTCTTTCGGTCAAAAACATTTTTGGAAGATTTCTTTAGGTGAGATTAATCTACCCCCTGTAAATTACTAGCTACTAAAAGGACCAACAAATAGAGAAGAAAAAAACATAATTTTCTATGTATATTTTTATAAAAACAATTTACTTGACAAAACCAAGATATAAACAATAATCTGTCTGGAATGAGAAAGCATGACGAAGGATCACATCGATGTTTTTAATGTTAATAGTTTCATATTGGAAATGAGGGAGGGGGGGGGGGATGGTAAAGATGGCTTGTAAAACAATAAATATTTTCTCAACATCTATAGGAATACAATAGAAAACACTGTATAAGAAATGGAAGGAATTAAAAGAAATAAATAGGAATAAATTGTAAATGTGTTGTATCAGCATGACTAGCATTAGTATGGGACAAGTATCAGTGGGACAAGTATCAGTAGGACAAGTATCACTAGGACAAATATCAGTAAGACTAGTATCAGTGAAAGGACTAGTATCAGCATGACTAGCATCATTATGGGACTAGTATCACTAGGACAAGTATCAGTAGGACATGTATCAATAGGACATGGATCAGTAGGACTAGTATCAGCATGACTAGTATCAGTATGGGACTAGTATCACTAGGACAAGTATCACTAGGACATGAATCAGTAGGACTAGTATCAGTAGGACTAGTATCAGTTGGACTAGTATCAGTTGGACTAGTATCAGTAGGACTAGTATCAGTAGGACTAGTATCAGCATGACTAGCACCAGTATGGGACTAGTATCACTAGGACAAGTATCAGTAGGACTAGTATCAGTGGGTAACAATAGCACCGCTATTTATTTTTAAGAGTAGGACTAGTATGAGATAAAGGACTATTTTTAGTAGGAATAGTATCAGTAAGTGATATTAGGACTGTAAGCATAACAACTTTTTAAGTGTCAATGACTAATCAGCGACTAATAGTACAACATAAGTTTAAAACTAAATAAGACACAAAAAAAATGTTGTTAATGTTTAGTGATAACTACAAACCTGAAGAATAGGAATACGACTTTAAAGAATACAGAAGTTGATGTTGTTTCAAAACAAATAATTTTACACGTAAGTTGTTTAATCACATATTATGCGAAATGGGTCTGTTTACACTGCACAATTTCTGTGCCTCATGTTTATTGGACTACTTAAAATAATAACTTGAGTCGAAAAGTCGACTTCCAATTCCAGAGTGTTCTGGTTATCACTGTACTTCATTTCAACTTTTACATATCGAAGTAAACTCAGGGTAATATAATGATAACAGACTTTAACAGAATCACAGTAGTTTATATAGATACAACAGTATACAACAACAAGAAATAGGATATATATAGTGTACAACAGTTGATGGATTCGGGGATATGTGTACAAATATGCACATGATGTAAGCATATTGTACACCAGTTGCACATGCGAAAAATGAATAGTAATCTAAATTGATGGGACGGAGCATTATGAAAAAAACGGAAACCAAAAAAGTTTGTTCCTTTGTGAAAATTGCAGAGCAAACATTGAACCTCTAGATAATTGCTTAATCAAACTTAGTTCAACAAATAAAAAATTAAAGTTAAAATAAAAAATCATTATTTATTTTGGTAATGAAGTGTTCAGTATAATAAAAATAATTTGGGTACATTTTATATCAAGATACGGGGGCAGGGTCGTCTTCAACATTCCAGAAAGGGGAAAATTAAAAAAACAAATGTAATTGACACGTTGAGATTTAAATGTGAAGGGACAAGGTTAGGAAGAGGGACAGGGTGTGAATTTAAAGTTTTGGTTGAATCTGAATCAGATGTTCAAGTTCGTCTGCTGAGCGCAGTAAAAATGCCGCGCTTTCTCTATATCCAGTTATCAGCTGACGAACAGCTGTCATTTCAGTACCGTTTAGTTTGTGATTTAACAATGGAGGTTTCTTCAAGCTTTCAAGGCCTTGACCGTTAGTGTTTCCAAGTCCTTGTAGTAGGCCTGGTGGTTGTGAATGGTAAACTGTTGGCTGTTGTTGTTGTTGTAGAACTTGTCGGTACATGGCAGCTGTTGCTCCGTTAACAACTGGCATACTTGAAACCGGCACCATGTTGGAATGCTGACTGGTAGCTAGAAGGGATGTCAGCTGTTCAGGTTTGTACTCCATCTTGGTTTTATCTATCATGGTCATCGTGACCGTGACCGGAGACCCACCGGACACTACGTCCATTGGAGAGCAATAGGACATAGGTATAGGAATAGGCTGAGAAATAGGCTCCATGCCCATGCGCATGCGCTTTGCATTTTCAGCTTCGTTCTCGCATGCGCGCGCAAGCATTTGTTCTGCATGCACGCTTGTTAAGTGGGGAGGAGTGGGCCTCTGAAAAAAATCAAGTCAGAAAATTCTAAAATCTATTAAAATTCAGTTTGTTTTAAATAAATCAAGTTTTTTCGCGTCATTTTAAAACATCACATATTTTTACGCACATTAAATGTTCTTTTTAAATATTTTCTTTGTAATTGCTGATACATTTTGAATATTTGATTACAAGTGTATTATAAAGTCTTAATTACAAAAAAAATTATATTTTGCTTCATTCTTTGGCATCCTTAAAGGAACTAAGTTTTTGCCACAAACTCTGACTTTCTAACCCCTCAATAATTCCAACCCGATGTCGTAGACGTTTGATATTTCAAACTATGATTTCTCTAATATAAAATTGTCTAAGTTTGAAATATAAAAGGTTTACACCATCAGGGTGCAAAGAAATAATGTTTAGAAAATGTGAGTTTGTGGCAAAAACTCAATTCCTTTAATTATATTAACTTACATTATTAGTATCTAGTCCTGCTTGCTCCCTGGACCGTTTAGTTCTTCTGCAAGATTTGAGATAGGTCCGGATACGCTTCCGGGCCCGGTCAGAAAACTCAGGGAACTGTCGGGTACAAGAGTCTATTATAGCCTAAAAAAACAATTCGATTTAATTAAAAACCATTTCATAGAATGTGCATTGTGCAATTAGAATCCACTCAATCTAAAATAAATTGCATGAAATGTTTTCAATTACAACTTCTCTTATTGAAGAGCTAGTAAAAAGAACAAAAATGTTTTGAATTGCTAAAATGTTTCCGGATAGTTTTTCTCCTGTCATACTTGTGCGTAAAACATTATATTCGCACCAGTAATGTCGCATGAAAATTGGCCGTCTCCTTCCGCCCAATTTGCAGTAAACTTTCTTGTTTAATATTTTCTTAAAGGAATTGAGTCTTTGCAACAAATCCCAATTTTCTAATACCTATATATCTACAACCAAACTATGTAAACCATAGATATTTCAAACTTTGATTGTTTGATATAACAGAATTCATAGTTTGAAATATCTAAGGTCTACGACATTGGGTTGGTAAGATATAGGCTTTTAAAAACCAGAGTTTGTGGCAAAGACTCAATTCCTTTTTTATCAAAAGTAAAACAAGCAATGTATACTGTGTCTATATTGTAAACGAAGAAAAAAGAAATGAAGAAAAGAGGTAAATTTACAATGAATTTATTAACGATCAAAAGCCTGTAATTTATAATGGCAAAAATTGTAATAATGATAATTAAAATTGATATAGTCACAGAGTAACAAGTGGTTTTAATCAAAAAATTTTATTGAAAGTCAGGTATTTACTTTTTTTTATTTTTTACCTGTATTTTCTCCTTGGGTTGTTTTGAGATTGGAACATGTCGGTCTAGATTTTCATCAACAAACAGACGAACAAACATCTAAACAACAAGTTTTAAATGTTTTATCTATGACGATAGAAGAAAAAAAATTATATTGAGTTGTTATTCCCCGGCTGTATAAATGAAAGTGAAAATTCATCAAAAGCTAAATGTTTAAAGTATTTGCCTTATATTATATAAGTTCTAAATCCAGGTAGATAAATAAAAGAAGTTCTTTAAGAAAGGAAAAGGAATTTGTTAATGAAAGTGGGGAAAATATTTAAAAGAAAAAAAGGTAGAAGAAAGAGGGGGAGATTTTAAATTATTCTGTTTTTGTAATCTTAGCATAATAATTGTTTTGGATTATAATTCTATGCAACTGTTACCATACTTTCTTACTTTCCTACTCCTACTTTCCTACTTTACTACTTTCCTACTTTCCTACTCCTACTTTACTACTTTCCTATTTTCCTACTTTCCTACCTTCCACAGAAAAATAAAATCATATTTATTTGGAACCGAGAAAGTTAATGTTTTGACGACTTTTCTAAAAAATCTTCTACTTTAATTATCAATTAATGTTACTAATTTGCTTTTAGCAAATTTTCATTAAAATTTTCTGAAAAATTTTATTTGTCCTACAAATCAGCTTGACAAATTCAAAAATCATTCAGTCAAAAGCTTTACTCTATTAGTTTTCACTCAAAAGTTTCAGAGACAAAGTTCTAAAAATTCTTGTAAATTGTTTGCTTTTATAATTCTTCGCATAGATTTGAAACTGTACACATAGGCGTTAGGAATTTTCCCAAGGGGCGACTTCTCAAATGACAATTCCCCAAGTAGCAACTTCCCAAATGTGCAATTTCCCAAACAGCAACTTCCCAAAGGTTAGGTTAGGCCTTTCAAAGCACTGTACTCATCAAAGGTGGACAAGCGCTACGTCATAGATGGGGGTCGAGCGCGCAGCTAGAACAAATTGGGGGGAGGGATCATTGCGGCTAGGACAGACTTGGGAAGTTGCCATTGGGGAAAATGTTTTTGGGATAGTACCGATCATTAAAATACATATATAGATAAATTAAGATTATACAGGTCAGATATAGAGATAGCTATTGACTAGGGTTTTCATCGAAAAGGGGAAATCGTTTCGCGAAAATTTCGCATTATTTCGCATTTCCTTCGCTCGCCATAATGCGAAATTTTTTGCTATTTTCGCGAAATTTCGCTTTTATTTCGCACTTATTCGCAAAAGTTTTCGCACTTATTCGCAAAAGTTTTTGTTCGCTGGAAACTTTTAGATATATACATAGATAAATAGATAGATAGAAAGATAGAAAGATAGAAAGATAGATGGATGGATGGACTGGAAGGATGGGAGAGGTGTACGAGGGATGGAATGTTCCTTTCTCTCTCTCTCTCTTCCTCCTAACTACTCACTCTCTCATATTGATCCTGACAAGAGGGAACACGGGTACAGGAGAATGGGGGGGGGGTACTTGAGGTGAGAAGAGGGGGGGGGGTCTGGTGAGTATAGAAGGGGAAAAGGGGGATGTTGAAAGGATTGTACTTATGTGAATTAGGTAGACAAAATGATTGACCATTAAAAAGTTGTGACCAATGCCCCACAATGTGGCATCCCTCCCTCTGAGACCTGTGAGACCCAATCTTCTCAATATTTTAACTCAGATATTTCAAGTGTAAAAGAAAATCCATATATTTTTTGCGCTTCGTGCGGGTTATATTTTGTTCATGTAAAGAGTCTTACGAACCCAAAAAGATTATTACTGATTTTAGTTTCAATCATCCAACACCTGGAGGAAGAAATAGAAGAAAACGTTTTGTTTAATCAGGGTGCCTCCGACTTACATTAAACGCCTTCAGTCTCTCTGGATCTCCACTGTTGTCGAATTTATCGTCCGAACCGTCGTCTTCGTCCTCGTCGTCGTCGTCGTCTTTGTTTCCAACGGACGAGTTGTCGTCTCCAATAATTGATTCGTCTCTTGTTATATCTGATCTACTCGGACTCTAAAAAAAATAGTTAATTAAATATTTTTTTTTTTTTTAGGGCAACTGCCTGATTTTTGCTATAAAAACGAACATTACAAAAATGCTCAAACTCAACGTGAAGATTGTTTTGAATTATGTAAGAAAACTGTTCCGTGTTCTCCCTGAAAAGTAAATTCCCTTTTCTTCTAAACTCAAACTCTGCATATAGAGTCATTATTCTCATTCCACCATAATCCTCTCAATGTCGCATGAAAATTGGCCGTCTCCTTCCGCCCAATTTGCAGTAAACTTTCTTGTTTAATATTTTCTTAAAGGAATTGAGTCTTTGCAACAAATACTTGCATTGCACCGTAGGCTTTTCCTAAACTTCGTTCCAATATATTATATTACAATTATAAAAAAATTAGTTAACTCTTGAGAAATTGCATGAAGTAAAAACGTGAAAACGAATGTAAAACTTAAAGAAGATGCAGAAAGCTGCTAACTGCATTTTCAACAATGAAAAAGTTAAGAATTTTCAGAAATTTTAACACGTATAAAAGAAAATTTATTTTAGCTTAATTCTATACTTTTTTAATCAACATCTGTATATTTCTGTCTGGCCTTTTTATCAAGAAATATATATATATATATATATATATTAATATTGGCCTTTTTTTTACCAAGAAATATATTTTTAATTTATAATTGTCAAAATCATATTCTTTCTTTAAGAAAAAAATACTTTTTATTTCTTACTCTTTAAAATTCATTCAGTGCATGTACACCTGTTTTAAAGATGAATTCGCTAGTAAAAGCAAAATACTTTTTTTTTAAATATTCTAACATATAACACTAGGCTTTTAGGGCGCTTCGCGGCCATCTTCTATCTAAATTGTGAACATGGTCTCTTTGTGTACATTTTAAAACAAAGAAAAAAAATTTCACGGATTTTATTAAAAAAATTTTTAATTTACAAAAATGAAAAACTTTTTAACACGAATTTTTAAATTTTGATCATTCATAAACCTTCCCTTGGGTCACGTGATGTCCTACACGATCGGTTCAGCCGTTTTGACGTTTATTGGATACAAACAAACAAACAGACTAGCCAAATTTATATATAGATATAAATATATATGTAAAGTATACAAAAATTGGTAAACAGGAATCCGTATTGAAACACTGAATTCAAAAACCTTAAAATCATAAAATTGAACAAAAGAATTGCCACAAACTCAGATTTTTTAATCCATATATCCAATATCTAGTACCTTAGATATTTCAAGCTATACATTCTGTTAGATCAAATAATCTTAGTTTGACACATCAAATGTTGACACCATCAGGTTGCAAAGATATAGTGATTAGAAACTTTAGTTTGTGACAAAAACTCAAATTCTTTGTGGAAATTTGTCAGAGTGCTTAAAAAAAAAATTTTGGGAGGGGGCTATAAATTTGAATAATTTAGCTACTCGATAAAATTATAACTATTTACCTCCCTATGTGATAAATAATTTTTTTAAAAATGTTTGAACTGACCCGGTTTGTCAGAACAAACAAAAAATCCTCATTGTTTTGATCAAATTCAGGCTATTTTAAAAATTTGTTTATATCGTCTCAAAGTTTCTACGAGTGCAGAAGATAGTACAATTTCCTGTGTTATTATGTGACCGTGCCGGTACAAAAAGTAGGTACTGTACATACCCGATTCAAGGTTACCATTTAAACCTTTATTATTGAGTTAATTGCCTTTTCTACACATAAATTGATGAATTTGCATTTCAGGTTCTCTATAAATGTGACGTGCAAAAGAATAATGTCTTTACCACAAATTCTGATTATTTTATTCAATATATCTTTGCATCCAAATGTCGTAGGCTGTAAATATTTCAAACTATGATTTCTGTTGGATCAAAAAATCTACAAGCTTTTGCACCATGAGGTTGTAAAAATATGGATTAGAAAATTTAAGTTTGTGGCAAAGACTCAACTTCTTAGTGTAGAAAAGACACGGAAGGATTGTCAAAAGTTTAACTTTTGATTTAGAAATCATATCGTCACTGAAATAAATGTTCTAAGTGCACCGTTGTGAATCCGGCATGGAACTTGTTCAATTAACCCTATTCAGACTGACGTCTGGTTTATCCAAAATAGTCTGAGGAGGGGGGGGGGGAGTCCGTTATTGCCTTATTGTGATAAAAATCTAAAACATTTTTGGAAAACCCTTAACTTTGATAATATGAAAAAAAATTTGAAAATCAGCAAAATTCCAAATATACATTGCAATATCAAATTATTCACCAAAAAATGTGCCAAAACAAAAATTTCGCGAAATATAATAAATTATACATTTTTGAAAAGCCCTTACCCCACGGCGAATTCAAATGTGCAAAAATATTTGCAAAATTATCATAAACTAAATTTGTATTCAAGGAAAGCTGAAAAGGTGCAAATTCTCTTTAAAGGCATCTGAGCAAAAATCTCTGCAAAATTTCTTCGCAAAAATTGTGTAAAGGTAAAATAAGGTATTTAGGCAGAATGCCTGAGGACCCAGGAAGTAGGTATAAAAGCCCTGCTTTGAGTAATGAATGAATGTATGAATGTAAGGGACACGTGTTAGTTAGAAAAATAAAAAAATTTGAACAGTCTTAACCCAATTCTTTTTGAATAATCTCCAAAAAACGTCAGGGGGGGTTCCCCGGGACCTTCCCCCCCCGCCCGGAATAGGGTTTAGGGTAACAATTAAAACTACAACGGCAGTCTGTTTAATAAATTAGGTTTGAAACAGTTGATTAGGGACCCCCTAGGTTGTTCCCTCGACCTGTTAACTGATAGGGTCCCCTTAGGTTGTTCCCTCGACCTGTCAACTGTTAGGAACCCATGGGGTGTTCCCTCGACATGTCAACTGTTAGTAACCCCCTGGGGTGTTCCCTCGACTTTTCAACTGTTAGGAACCCCCTGGGGTGTTCCCTCGACTTGTCAACTGTTAGGAACCACTCGGGGTGTTCCCTCGACCAGTCAACTGTTAGGAACCCCTTGGGGTGTTCCCTCTACCTGTCAACTGTTAGGAACCCATGGGGTGTTCCCTCGACCTGTCAACTTTATGGAACCCTCTGGGGTCTTCCCTCGACATGTCAGCTGTTAGGAACCCATGGGGTGTTCCCTTGACCTGTCAACTGTAAGGATTCCCCTCTGGGGTGTTCCCTCGACCTGTCAACTGTTTGAAACCCCCTAAGGTGTTCCCTCGACCAGTCAACTGTTAGGAACCCATGGGTTGTTCCCTCGACCTGTCAACTGTTAGGAACCCCCTGGGGTGTTCCCTCGACATGTCAACTGTTAGGATTCCCCTGGGGTGTTCCCTCGAACTGTCAACTGTTAGGAAACCATGGGTTGTTCCCTCGACCTGTCAACTGTTAGGAACCTCTGGGGTGTTCCCTAGACCTGTCAACTGTTTGTAAACATGAAAAGTTGAACAGCAGTGAATACAGGAATTCAGGGAATAATCTTGATTAAATATATTGTGAAGAGTAATAGAGGATGGTCCATAGCGGGGTGTACCATCAGGGGTGCAGGGTATCTGCCCGCTATCCAGCTGATGGTATAATTTTAGTCAATATTTCAGTTTTTCCAGGTAATACGTAAATTAGAGAATAGATTATTATCCTCTTATTTATTAATATGATAGAATAAATTGATTTTTTGATTATTCTACAAGATTTACTGGTTTTCAGGATTTTAATAATTTATGTGGCTGATTTTTAAGATTTTAAGATGACCTATTTTTAAGATTATTACAAGATTTCCAAGATTGAGACAATTTTGACTGATTTTCAAGACATTAACAAGAATTTGATTGATATTTTAGAGTTTGTGATGACCTTTTTAGTAGATTAATGACAATGCAGATAGAACAGTAGAATTATATTTTGAATATTTCTTATACAAATGGAGTACCCGTCTGCAAAGCATCTATAATCATATGGTAGGGCGAACCGCGTCAGTTATATCTCCCTTCTATTTCTTACTCCCTGGATCGAACACTAGATGTTGTCTTTTCAGGATTAAGAGGTTTTTCGTTCACAATAATCCTGATGCAGAATCTCAAAGGAGTTACGCGCATGCCGCGTTGAATTACAAGGCAGAGAGACTAGAAAAAGCATGCATGTAATTCCTTTGGGATTCTGGCTCAGGGTTATTGTTAACGAAAAACCGCTACATCTTGAAAAGATGACATCTTGTGTTCGATCTTTATTGTTATTAATCTATGATTATAAGATTGACTAATTTTCGAGATTAAGACAATGTTTAGAGATTTTTAAACTTTTAACCAGAAATAGACTGATTTTTTAGATTTTGCGATGAACCATTTTAAAGATTATTATAAGATTATCTAATTAAGACTATTTTGACAGATTTTTTAGATTTTTACCAGAAATAGACAGATTTTTAAGATTTTGTGATGACCTATTTTTAAGATTATTATAAGATGGAGTAATTTACAAGGGTTATTGATATTAATGATTATATTATAAGCTGGTTTTTAAGAATAGAAGAGCATTGATCAATTTTCAAGATTTTGACAAGATTGACTAAAATAAATTATTAAGATTTGATCGTTTGATTTTTATGATAATGACAGGATCGATGATATATCTGGAAAAATGAATCCTTACCGACGATCCATTTCTGTTCTGTGCTAGATACTGTCCAAGGTTAGAGAGTGGTAGGTTGCTCTGGGAGGAGTTCTGAAGGTTGCTCTGAGAGGAGTTCTGAATGTTGCTCTGAGAGAATGAATGTTTGTGTGAGAAGTTTGCCCAGGTTGGGTCAGATGATGCATCCTCTCCGCTCTCAGGGTCCTCCTTAACATACAGGGTTCTTTAACTCTTATTTACCGTAATCTACACAGTTATCCAAACCAGTCACAGATCAAGTAAAGGCTGACAAGGTTTAAAAAGTTAAGAAACTGCAGACGCGCAATCCATGCTCGACCTTTTATATTATAAGATCTATAAGAAGTCAAATTGCTTGTATCATAATACTTCGGTGTTTTATCATCAAGATCAAGTGTATGAAGGAATAGTTTTCTACATTTGCTATATTGTTTTGGATTTTAGTTTTTTGTTACCAGGACAACCAGATTTTCATGAGCAGTAATCTATCTTAAAGGATAGAATTTACTGGTAGCGTGACATATAATTTTAAGTGAAGGCATTCGCTTTCTATAAAATAATAATTGTGGGTTCTATTTAAAAAAGACTTGAAAAGTTCTTGTTACAAAAACAGTAAAGGAAATTGTGAGAATTAAACACTTTTAAAGCTATAAAAACGATGATATATTCCACATTTTTGATCAGTTCAAAGTTTACAGGGGTAACTTTGTGAACATGGCATTCCCCCTCTTTAAAAAATTGTTAGGTAAAAATAACAATGTCACCTCTCCACAAAATATTTCATCATTTCAATATTCGAAAATTGTCCAAAAAAGTTTTAGATATTCTTTATTTTTAGAATTTGCCAACTGTAATTAGCGACCACAAAGTTCATAGACTAGAAAAATAAAGTTCATAGATTTTTATTTTTTTTCCTAAAACTGTTTTTTTTTCATAAAAGTCAATCTACTCAACTTACAAACAGAGATTACTACTTTCTATATGAGATTACTTTTGTCCAAATTCAAGATAGGAAAAACGACTATATCGTCATGATAATTATTTTAAGACAATGTTAAAACAAAATGTATGTTTTCCATGTATTCTGCAGCTTTTATTTATTATATAAGTCAAGTAGCATAAAGAGAGATTTCAAGGAGTATCTGCATAACAGGCGTCATAATAAGACTGAAGACATACATACAATGAGCAAATTTTGATATGGTTTATTCCAAGGTTAGAAAAATTGAGATATGAAAAGTTTTTGAGTGGAAGTTTGATATATCTTTTCAAAAAAAAGTTTTCTTGTATTGTGAATTATAAAACTCAGTTAGGTCTAAAGTTTAAAATATTAAATAATATTCTCTCCGAATTTATTTTAATGGAACCTCTTTAAAAAAAAGACTGATCTATTTTCTAGAATAATTCTAAAGTTTTCATGTTCACCCCGTATCATCCATAAGAAAAGAGTTATTGGAGCATGAAAAAGAATGAAAAGAACACTGAGATTTACTTCTCCTAGACCACTATACCAATTCTTACTTTTCTGAAATACCTTCTTTAAATTATTCTCACTTAATCGTGCAATAACTCAGTTTAAACCCCCCCCCCCCCTCCCTTAGTGCACTGCAGGCTAGATAAAGAAGGATGGGGGGATCAAGGGGGGGATTTGGCATCAGCAGTTACCTTGATATTTTCTGATTTAGCAGGATGACTATCTTTCCTTTTCCCGCTCATTTTCAATCCTTTCAATGTGCTTTCGGATTTTATATATTTTAATCCTATTTTTGAGAAATCTATTCTGAAATTATGGTTTGATTCTGATTTCTTGTGAAGGTCTATTATGAGTAAACTCTAAGTATATCCGTGAAACATGCTTAGAGGATGGTTTATACAAGTTCTCCTGGTATTCCCGTCCTTCACAACTTGATATTGAGAACTGTGGGAGGTTCGAGGCTATAGCGTCCCCCTCCCATTCCTTTAGCCCCCCTCTTGGTCTCACATACCCTCCTTCATACCCCACCCCTCCCCTCCTAGACCCACATACCCTCCTTTATACCCTACCTTACCCTCCTGGACCCACATACCCTCCTTTATACCCTTTCCTTCCCCTCCTGGACATACCCTTCTTTACACCCTACCCTTCCTCTCCTGGTCCCACATACCCTCCTTTATACCCTACCCTACCCCTCCTGGTATCGTTCCTGTACCCTCCTTTATACCCTACCCTTCCCCTTCTGGACCCACATACCCTTTTTTATACCCTACCCTTCCTCTCCTGGACATACCCTTCTTTATACCTTACCCTTCCTCTCCTGTATCCGCATACCCTCCTTTATATCCTACCCTTCCCCTTCTGGACCCACATACCCTTCTTTATACTTTGCACTTCCCCTCCTGGTATCCTTCCAGTACCCTTCCAGTACCCTTCCCTGTTCTACTCTCTGTTTTACAAAATCTTAAATGTAGCATTTCTTCTTAGAAGAAAGGGCGGCGAAGTCGACAATCATTACGAAGTCGACAATCATTACGAAGTCGACAATCATTACGAAGTCGACAATCATTACGCTTTTTTAATGGTTATCACTTTACATTGAGAGCAATTCACTTTGCTACAGTGTTAGGCAATTATATCAATAAAATGAATACGACTTTTTTATTTAAGTTTTGATTGTTAACTTGCCTTTTAATCGACAGCTTCTCTTTGTTTCCATATTTATGTGCATTCATGATGTTTTAAAGCTTGAAATAAATCAAAATTTAAAATCTTAAGTCATCTTCATTGTATTGATAAAATCGCCTACCACTGTATAATGTACTGAACATTCATACAAACTTAATCTTTTAACCATTTACCCCACCCCCTGTATACTTTATTGTTTAATTTGAAGTAACTTTGTTCTTTCGTGAAATTGCAGCAGTACCCTTGAAACCTTAATCTGGTCAATAATTTGGAAGATGAAATTGTTTTCTAAATTGAAAAGTATTTAATTCTGTTAATTTTTCCATTGTTGATCTTAAGCGAGAAATGCGCAAGCAACTACTACACATGAAAATAATCAGTTTGTAAAAAAACATGGCAATCTTTTTCATACTTTATCAGACAAAGGTTTTAAGGGTACCATTGTGATTCAGACATTACCATCTTTGCATGGGGACTCCCTAAAATTACTTAAATTATGTTAAAACATGTAGAATTTCTAATATAATTACAAATAAAAAGAAACGACAGTAGGTATGGCACAATTTTTATCTTAAATTTGGTCCGAAAAAGGTCCCAACTCCCAATATAAAAAAAATCCATTATATTTTAAGTCAAAAACTATGTAAAACTATTTTCATGTCTGTTAACGTGACTTAAAAGGCTAAAAACTCGGATTACATGGATCACCCATAAAAAAAGATAGATTGCGCATAAGACGACATTTTTCATCTTGAAAGATATAACTGTACAGAGATGTTTTAAAGATATTCCTATTATATAGAATAACTAGGTCGGTTGTGAACATTGGCTGTTCTTATGTCATTGAGTACTTGTGGTGTACATGAGTTCTGTAGAGAGAAATTTAAGTTAGTGTAGTTCTTCTCATGTCCTTCTTCAGTTCTCGTCAATATGATATATTGCTCAGTGAAATGTTGTTCTTCAAAAAGTTCCATTCCCGGAGTTATTTTACACTCTATCATGAAATCCATTAAAACACCAAACCACCCCGCTTATCATTGAAGTACACTTTGACCCCTAGAAGTATGAGTTCGCGGACTGTACAATTCTTGGTGATTTTGATTACATAAGCTATCTATGTTTATTTTTTTATCTATGGGATCACCATGTAAATGTTTAGATATCTAATTAATGGACATTTAATGTTTATAGTTATAAATATTTATTCTACTGTGATAACCAGAAAAACAATGAAATGGGAAGACGACATTATAGCAATGCTTTAGTGTATTTGATGTTGTTACAAAGCAAATACAAGACACTTTTAAAATCGCTAACTTAGTGAAATTGGTCGGTTTACACTACATGATTGCCGTGTCACATGCTAAATAGACTTTTTAAAGTTATAACTTGATTTAAAAGTCGTCTTTCTATTTCAGAGTTTTCTGGTTATCACTATAGCTCAATACAAACTCTTGACTAGGGTTTGCAGCGAACGAAACGTTTCGCGAAAAAATGCGAAAATTTTCGCACGTATTTCGCAAACATTTTCGCGAAAATTCCCATTTTTTTGCGAAAATGAAGAAAGCGAAAAATGCGAAAACGAAGCGAAATTTCGCGCAAACATTCTCGTATTTCGCTGAAGCTGTATTTTGTCTGTTTTGATGAATTTTTGCGATTTGTTCGCATTTTTTCGCGAAAAATTTTTTCCTTTTTGCTGCAAACCCTACTCTTGACCTATAACTTTTCATGAAGCGAACTGAATTTTTATCCCATTTACATAGGACAATCAACTGTTGATGTGAATTTGCATAAGAAAAGATGGCAACATGGAAAACAAAGTTCAAATGTCGTCTTACTAAATCTAATCTCTGAAATACTTCTGAGATATTCTTCAAAATACCACATATTCTCTTCTCAGTTTGAATGCCAGTAAGTTAAGGCCATTGTTTTGGTTCTAGCAAAATTACTTAATTGAGCGCATTACTACTTGTGTCTAATTCAAAGTTAGAACGAACTTAAAAGAAAATATATCAGATGTCGTCTTACAAGATCAAATTTTGGAAAAAAAGACTTTTTTTATTCATCAACAATGTCGTGCTCATTTTCTTGCCAATTTCTTGCCATTTTCTTGCCAAAAAATAATTAAATCATTGTGTTGTATTTCGATTAAGTCCCTCAAACCCCCCCCCCCCCCGTAGAGGTATCATCATTCCTTAAATCCCATTAGATGATATATTACTCTTTTATAAATTATAACCTTGATAGAACTTCACAGGCCTAACAGTTTTTAAAGTAATTTATTTCGGAAATATTTAAAGCACGGTTAAATAAAATCTTTTTACTAAAAAAATTTATCTGAGTATTTATATAATATATAATCTTAAATTGTGCCCTGAATATTTTTACACATATGAAAGATGATACTGTGAATACGACCTAAAACTCTTCATATATGACGATCCCAAGGATAAATTAAGTTTTCTTCCTTAAATGAAGTCATTCACTGGCTTATAAAAAGATTTAATAAAGAAAGAAGCAAGTATTTTGTTACAAGGCATCATAAATTTAAGGGAAAAAAAACTTTGCGCTTTGAGGGTAACCCCATCTATATAATAAAACAAGACATTCGTATATATATATATATATATGTTGCTTATAGCCGGCCAAACGGCTGGACCAATTGGGCTGAATTTTTTTTGTGGACACGGTGGCCGGGGAATGTTATGGGCAATAAAAATTCGATTTTTTCGAATTTTTTTAACATTTTTTTTTGCACGGGCAACGCCGGGCCCTTCAGCTAGTATTAGTTAAAATAATCCAAATAAATGGAAAGACGACAACAACAATTCTGCTGTAGTAAATTATAACAGTTTGAAATATTCAAATTATCATAGTGAATGATTTGACTCAAATATCCAAATATAAATATTTTATAAATTTGATTGAATGATAAAATACTAAATGCCTCGTAATTATATATACTATACAGAATACAGAATTTCTTTTTTTATCTGTTAAAACTGATATATTTTGATCCAGTTGCAGTTTCAAATTAACAAAATTTTTCGCGCTATTTTTAACAATAGAACGATGACGACAAAAAATTCAATTTTTTCAGTATCACTGTATTTTAAACATTTCAATATTGAAACAAACCTTTTTGATCGCGAATCCAAAGTAGTCATCTGCAGTTGGTACTTCACGCCCCTGACAATTCAAAAATCAATAGAACGTCATTAAACAAAAATTTCATAAAAATGTATGATGATAATTCATAATAAATCTTTAAAAAATAATATCTAAAATAATAATAATTAATATAAATTAAGATAATATCAAAGTCAAAATAGGGACATAGATTGTGATCTGTGATATTTTTTTTTGATAATTAATAATAATAATAATTAATAATTAATAATAATTGATATAGATGATGAAAATAGATGAAACATTTTTTCAGAAAAAGTATTCTATTTTGTATGTTTTATTTTTCCTAGTGAGTGAAATTTAAATACTTATTCTTGTCTTTTATTGAGCGTTAACACACAGGGTTACCAACAAAACATAAGACTTCAGAGACGAAAGTGAACGGAGCTTATTTTATAATAATTCATGGTGTAAATTTGTTTCTCTCTTAGCCTAACTATTAATAAACTACATAAAAAGCAGAAAGTCAAGTTTAACCTTCAAATTATTAAATTTTTAGATTTATTTAATACAATACCTTTAAAGGGACTATAATCGCAATTTCAATTGACAATGCCCGATTCACAACGGTACCCTTAAAAGCTTTGTTTGATCAAGTGTAAATTATATATCAAAGTTTTTATTTTGAAAACTAATTATTTTCAATTGTAATTCCTCTACGAAAGTGACTTTCGCATTTCTACAGTGCAGGAATTATAGTCATTACTTTAAACCTTAAAAAACGACCATATCTTCCACATTATTGATCAGATAAAGGTCTCAGGGGGCTGTTGTGAATCAGTCACCGTAATCTATGCATAAAGGGTCACTTGAAATTTCGCTTACAATCTCTTTAAGTTGTAAGAATATTGATCAGAATCTTACCTTGAGTCGTTTAAGATATGTTGATGTGATCGGTAGACTGAGATCAATCTCCAGGTTGTCAGGGGAGGGGGAGGGGGGGAAGATGGAGGTGTTGGGGTACACTGCCGAGGGGTGGAAGAAGGAAGATGAGGGAGGGAAGGTAGGAGAGTTGGAAAACATCTGGGTCGAGGGAGGGAAGGCAGATGAGGAGGGGAATACAGAGGGCGAGGGTGGAAAAAGTCGTGGGCTAGAGAAAGACTGTAGCGCATTTATCGCCTAAAACCAAAATTTAGTATTAACGTATAGCTTCGGTAAAATCTTAGTTAAACCATCACATTTTTTTTTTCTTTAAAAAATAGCGTCGATGTAACAACACAATATAAACTAGACAGTAAAAGAAAGTCAAATTTATGCGACACTACTGATACGACTTTGTGACCTCCTAGCTTCTCTAGTTTTGATTTTAAGTATTAGTTATGAGTTTGACGTGGTATATGACACATACCTGGGCATAAGCGATTGCATGCGCATGCGCGGCCGCCGTGCTCTGATCTCCAAACTCTCCAGTCTTTGATCCAAGATTCTGAAAATTGAAAATATAAACAACAACTTTTTTATTGTTAATCCATTGAAAAATCAAATAATCTGTCTTCGTTTTCCGACAGATTAGGCTAAATCAATTCCTTTCTGGATATCTCCAAAGGTCCAAGTGACATAGGCACTTTATCACTTAATCAAAGGTTTCCAGTGTAGATTTAGGCACTGAAGTAAATTGGTAGGCTTTTATATAAATACAATGAAGACGACCTTTCTTTTCAAATCCTGATTTCTAACAAGCTTTTATCAAATTACAATTTTACAAGTAAACAAAGAAAAACTGTTCTTACCAGCTTCTCTTTGTTTCCATGCTATACATGTATATCCATGCTGTTAGAAAGCTTAGTTGAAATCAAAAATTGAAATCTAAAGTCGTCTTCATTATATTGATATACATGACGATGACTGTAACTTAATACAAAAGTTCCGATCTGAGAATAAATTAGGGTTTCCAACGCAAGTGGATTTTACTTGCGCACAATTGCAAACACTGTAAACTTTGCGCAAATCCGCAAAACTCCGTGCAATTCCGTACAACTCTGCGCAATTTAAGAACAGTTGCGCGCAATTATGAGCTATTCCGCGCAATTCCGCGCAATGGAATTCCGATTGGAAACCCTAGAATAAATTGAAGACAAGCATGTCTTACTTGATATGTTTGTTGATTGTTTCCTCCTTTTCTAGGTGAATAAGGAGACTCTAGTTGTCTGGTAGGAGAACATGATATCTTAAAGGATTGAGCTCCTGTACTGAAGATGGTACCCGGAGAACAGTTCACAGGTTGAGGGGTGCTCATCCGTTCTTGCTCCTCCTATAGGCCAGAGTTAACATTTAATCTCTTTTTGTTTTTAATGATTTAAACTGAAAACAGTCAGACATGGCATTCTAACTAAAAAACTTCAAGAAATTTGGTATTTTGATATTTTCACCAAAACTTGACAGTTGGTTAGTCTATATTCATTATGTGTGTAGCTTCTGTAATGCAAAATTAACTAGCTAGTTCAAACTGCTTGGAAATAAAAAACTTTTAATATTTGGCAATTTTTTCTTGAAATTGTTGATTCCACAAGCACGTTAATTTTTTTTGCAACTTCAACCCTTTACAACTGCCATCTCAAAATGATTAAACGTTTCAATTTAAGATTATCTGTACAGTGGATTAAAATGTATTTCAATAATATTTGCAAGAGTACAAACTGAATTTCCCACAAGTATAATCGCAATTTTCTAGAATATTTGGATCAATGAAACTTGAAACTTTTCTCTCAATTCACTCAAACCATACTATGAGAAATTGCCAGTGAGCCAGAGTTTCAATATTATCCAGAAATTGAAACCAACAAACGCAAAAACGCCACTATTTTTTGTTTCAAAACACATATTTACGAAACATTTTTACCGAGAAAATCTTCGACATTTATTATTTTTCGAAATGCGTCAGTTCATTGAAAAAAATCCGCGAAAATTTGAGAACGATTTTAAATGGCGAATTTCAGAATTATTAACAAGAAATGGGACACGAAGTGCCCTAATATCGTCTTAAAGGATACCTTTAAAACAGAAGCTCCAAACTTATGTACAGTGAGACCCATAAAACTAGGTGATAGGAAGACGACGGGCAGAATTCAGTTATGATTTAGAATAGTCCAATCAACATTAAATGCATAAAACTGTTCTGTGTACAGTCCTAACTATTTGCTTTTTAACAACATCAAAGACGTGTAAAACGTTTTAATGTCGTCTTCATATTCAACCATTTCACGAGTCTAATAGTAAACTTCCTGCAAGATGAAAAATTATGAGGTTTAAGTCAACTTTAACCCTTTCCTGATTTGGTCGAATATTTGTGTCCAGGGTGGGCACAGGCTGCTTCCTGTAAATTGTTAATTGTTAAGACCAATGCAACAAAAAAGATCAAAAAAGTTTTTAAAATAAACATACCAATGATACCCATCATTGGTTTCTTATTCCACAAAGTGTTAAAAAAGCTAACCTCTGGCATTCAGTGCAGTATAGAAGAAATCTAGATACAGCTTCTCTAGGTATAAAAGCATACTGGTCCGCAACCTGGAATATATTATATAAGAGAATAAACAAACCAGAGAAAAGAACGCCCAGAGTGGGTTCCCTAAAACAGTAAATATTGCTGACCTGAAAGCAAAAGATTACAAAAAACTAAGATTTTGCAATATCCAACTCCAAAACTAATTATTTTAGTGGTTAATTGGTCTTGGAGTATTTTAATTTTTGTCATTTTTTACACTTTTGTCATTATTTTACATTTTTGTCATTATTTTACATTTTTTGTCATTATTTTAATTATCCTTTTTAACCACCAATTTTACAAAGGCAGGAACGTAAAGAATTCAGGACGAGTTGTTTTCTAATGAATGAAATAACAAATGCAGCTTTTTATACATCATCCACTACTCACCATACTGTCTAAGCAGTAACACAAGAATTGGAAGATCTATCTAGTGTAGTGTATACATTGGGTTGATTGGATATCGGATTTTACATCAAAAATATCAACATCACTGAAAACTCCGGTTTTCAATTTCAAAATAAAAACTTACAAAATATTTCTATTTAACTGGGATCGAAGTTGAAAACCGTCTGACTATTGAACCAGAGGAAATCTAAATCACAGTTTCATTTCTTTTTTTAAAAAACCAAAGACAAGTCATGCATTCTTCATGAGACAAAGCTTTAAAGTACCGTTGTGAATCTGACATGACACTTGATATATTGAAGATCCCTTACAAGTTCGTTTACAGTCCCTTTGAATAATAAAAAAATGAATCTCAGAAAAAGTACCCCCATCATTCCTTTGCCTAATTACCCGGATAATGTATCTATTACGAGAATATATTGTTGAGATTAGAACATAGGAAATCTAAAAGATTACCCATGCAAGATTAAAAGGTTGATAAGTTTTTTTTTATCAAAAATTGTATTTTTAGTTTTTTTTTAAGGGTTGAAAAGGGGTCAACTTGTCTTATGCTAGCCACAAAATTTCAATCCAAATTTGATACCACAATTTAAATTTTTTTGTTAATTTTATCCCTTAATAAATAGGCACCGTTTTAAAAGCTTATTTGTGATCATTTGTGATCTAATGCCGCGGCTAATTTGTGCGTTAATGAATCGAACATTTTTATCAGTGTTCTATAATATAGAGCTGTTTGACAACTGTTCTGTGTGGTCCAGGGCTTTTTATTTATCTTTACAAAAATACATGATACAGAATTTTGATTCTTTTACAGTAAATAACAAAGGTATGAAAAAATACAATTATGAGATTGACATATGAAATCAGGAAAAATTGATTTTCAATTTTTGAAATTAATAATCTTAGAAAATCAATAGGATGTTCTAAAAACCCCTATCTAGACGGTTTGTTTACTTCTATAGAAAAATCTCAAGACTATATATCACTGAATCTGTAATAAAATATTTATATTCTATGAGAGTATTCCTAATAATAAGAATAAATGTATATTTGTATTCCACAGGAGAATAAACCTGCATGCCTCCAACTATATTTATAGGTTTTAGGTACAATCAACATATGATTCATGCGCTAACAATCTAAAAATTAAAAATGATAGAGCTCTTCTAATCAGGTTTAACTGATTTTAATCCTTTTAGTATTTCATTACGCAATCAACTTTTTCAGAGAAAACTTAGTTTCCAGGCAAAGCTGGGTGCCCCAGCTAGTTTTAGATAATACAGCTTCTCATTGTATTCTAGATATTGCAGCTCCTCCTTGTTTTCCAGATATTGCAGCTCCTCCTTGTATTCCAGATAATACAGCACTTCTTTGTATACTAGATATTGCAGCTCCTCCTTGTATTCCAGATATTGCAGCTCCTCCTTGTATTCCAGATAATACAGCACTTCTTTGTATTCTAGATATTGCAGCTCCTCCTTGAATTCTAGATATTGCAGCTCCGCAGCTTGTATTCTAGATATTGCAGCTCCAGAGCTTGTATTCTAGATATTGCAGCTTATCCTCGTATTCTAGATATTGCAGCTCCTTCTAATATTCTATATATTTTAGCTGTGCAGCTTGTATTCTAAATATTGCAGCTCCTCCTTTTATTCCAGATAATACAGCTCTTCTTTGTATTCTAGATATTGCCGCTCCACCTTGTATTCTAGATATTGCAGCTCCAGAGCTTGTATTCTAGATATTGCAGCTCATCCTCGTATTCTAGATATTGCAGCTCCTTCTAATATTCTACATATTGTAGCTTCGCAGCTTGTATACTAAATATTGCAGCTCCTCCTTGTATTCTAGATAATGCAGCTCATCCTTGTATTCTAGATATTGCAGCTCATCCTTGTATTCTAGATATGGCAGCTCCTCCTTGTATTCTAGATATTGCAACTCCTCCGGGTTTTCTAGATATTGTAGCTCCTTCTTGTATTCTAGAAAATGCAGCTCCTTCTTTTATTTTATATATCGGAGCTCATCCTTGTGTTGTAGACATTGTAGCTCCTCCTTGCATTCTAGATAATGCAGCTCCTTCTTGTATTCTATATAACGCAGCTCCTCCATGCATTGTAGATATTGTAGCTCCTCCTTGTATTCTAGATAATGCAGCTCCTCCAATTGTATTCTATATAACGCAGCTCCTCCATGTATTGTAGATATTGAAGCTCCTCCCTGTATTCTAGATAATGCAGCTCCTCCTTGTATTCTATATGTAGCACTCCCAGCTCCTCCTTGTATTCTAGATAATGCAGCTCCTCTTTTTATTCTATATATCGCATTCGCAGCTCCTCCTTGTATTCTAGATAATGCAGCTCCTCCTTGTATTCTATATAACGCAGCTCCTCCATGTATTGTAGATATTGTAGCTCCTCCTTGTATTCTAGATAATGCAGCTCCTCCTTTATTCCATATAACGCAGCTCCTCCATGTATTGTAGATATTGAAGCTCCTCCCTGTATTCTAGATAATGCAGCTCCTTCTTGTATTCTATATGTAGCATTCGCAGCTCCTCTTGTATTCTAGATACTGCAGCTCCTGTTCTGCTCAGTGCCGAGCTAGAAATCTATTCCAGGTAAATTAAAATCTCCCAACCTCGTATTTTTCTCTCAACTTTAACCGGTCTCTAGGGGCTCTTTACCCGGCCATATTGATATAATTTTAAATATGACTTTTATTCATTTATCAGTCACAACCCTTCATTCATTCTCTCCTTCGATCCTTCCTACTATACCACCCCCCTCCCCTCTACCTCCAATCTACCTGCTCCCCCACTTCCTTCTTCTCCCACCTTCTTCTCTGAAATTGTCCAAGAGGAAATACTGGAAAAATCTTGGTTGTCCTGGAGCAGCCCTGGAGGCCACACTCCCCTTCCCGCCAACCCCACCCTCCCCGCACTGCCCCTCACACCCAGATGAGGGCAATTTCCGAAGACTACAGCCTGTTGCACGGCCTCAGCTTTATACATACCCTAGATGATTAGTTGGTAGAAAGCGTATTATCTAAACTAACTTTTAGTGCGCTTCGCGTAACAATTTTAGCTTTTAAGTAAATTGATTTTCAAGTCACCATGTGTTTCATCGTACATCTTAAAACTAAAAATTTATTTCAATTTTGACCTACCATAAACCTTTCCTGGGGTCATTACAAAAAAACAAAATTGGGCCCAATCAGCTCAGCAGTTTTTTCGTTTATTTGGCCACACACAAACCATGGCACAAATGCAAGCCTTGAGTATATAAAAGAAAAGTCATACATAGGATTATTCATTATTAAATATATACAATTCATGTTTGTCTTGAATTATTCATTTGCTTGTTTGGTATGTTTAAATTGAGCTCAACAACGGCCAAATTTAGTTGAAATGAAGGAAAAAACATTTATAAAACTTTTTAAAAAATAAAAAAAATTAAATCTTAATTCACCTAGGCTATAATATCTAGACTATACAGTTTGTAGAGATTAAAACTTAACCTTTAAATGGACACCCAACCCTACTTTATACATTTTTTGTACATACAGGGTGTCCGATTAATTCTGACAATTTTTAAACAGCTTTGTCTATGTCATTTTTTGGAATTTTAAAATATGTAAAAAGATTTGAACAACTGTAATATGAACGTTTTGCAATATAACAAAACTATCCGCAACATATGTATTGCAGAAAAAAAAACAAAAATTCAGTTTTCCTTTACACCAGTCTTTCGATACAACGTTTCACACACAGTTTTACCTCTCTTTAAATAGACGGGGTAGTTGAATAATGTATTTAAAAAAATTGCGGTCATTTTTAACACTTGCTAAAGAAAAAGAAGTTTATCCAGTTATAAAACAAACGTGCATATTTTGATTACTCACATTTTTTTTAGTCTCTAGAGTCCATAGGGACTCTAGGATGGACTCTAGGGACTCTAGGGACTCTAGGAACTCTAGAGAGTCTAAGAATCTATGGACTCCAGGTACTCCAGGGACTGTAGGACATTGAGGACTCTCAGGACTCTATGGGTTGCAGGAAATGTAGAGTGTAGAGTGTAGAGTGTAGAAATTCTAGGGGCTCTAGGAACTCTAGGACTCTAGGGGCTCTAGGGACTCTAGGACTGTAGGAACTGAAGAGACTGTATATACTCTATGAACTCTAGGGACTCTATAATCTCTTGGGACTCTTGGATACAATGAACTAGAGGGACTTTAGGTACTCAAGGGACTAGTCCAGACACTCTAGGGACTTAAAGGACTAGTCCAGGCACTCTAGGGACTTAAAGGACTAGTCTAGGTACTCTAAGTTCTCTATTTTACACCAAAGAATCACTTAAAGAACACTTTTTTATAAGTTATCAAGAAATGAGTTATTATATTTTAGGTACAAATAGTTATATATATTGCATAAAAATCTATCAATTTTCTCACATTTCGGTAAAGAAATAAAAAGGTTTCGATAACTATATGTTAATTTTTCATATTTATTAATAAAGATTTAATAGCTGAAACAAACCATGAAAACTAAAAAAGTTGTAGCAAAATGTCAACCAATGCAAATATTAATCTATTCCCTATGCAGTAAATTTATGCTTATAAATGTTGCAAAAAACATTAATTAAAATAAAAGGCGGGAATATATTTTCTGTAAACTTGTATTTTTAGTTGATTAGTTGAGAGGTCTCAGCTACTCAGAGGGGAATAAAACGGACATTTACTAATACACTCTACAGAATATGTATACAAAACATTTAAAATAGACGAAATAACCCCCCCCCCCTTATGGAAAAAAAGATTAAATTTTATATTGTTGAATAGTATAGTTTTTAATAGAAACATGCTGTGAAATTAATAAATTCAGAAATAATAGAAAGATTCAATTTTTAAATCGTCCGGTGAACATAAAACAGCAATTGTAAACTGTAAATTTACAGAAATTACAAACTGTAAATTTACAAAGGTCTATTAAATACACACTACAAATCAAGTTTTCTTAACTGTCGTCTTTATATTTTGCAGTATTGTGAGATACTGTATTATAATAGAATGTAAAGGAATACAGATATATACTGTAATTTGACCAGATTTGTGCGTATGGTATTAAATTGTCGATACTTCATCCCCCCTGGCTTTAGTAGGGATATACAAGTTAATCATCTCATTTCCAGACCTTATAGGAAACAATATACATACATACATACAGGGTTACCCACAAAGGATGAGATTTTAAGGACGACTGTGCGGAATTTATTCAGTCTTTTATTCTCATATTCTTGGCTCCCTCTGTAACTGTTAATTTTTTTCTTTGGATCCGATCATTTATTATTTGATCACTTAAAAACTATGTACAATTCAGAAACCAAAGTTCTGTCATCAGATCGTTATATTTAAAGATGTTTAGGTCGTCATTAAGTCTCATCCTTAGTGGAAAATCCTGTAGTACACAGGACACATACCATAAACCGACATAAACAAGATTTATCTGTAGGGATCAGATTCAATGAATAACGAGCCATGGTTGAACCGCAGAGACTAGGTTTAACCACTTCTTAATTACCTTGGCCCTGCACGCGCGTTCAAAAGAAGCGGCTCAAACACATCCACACGCAGTTAAAGGGACCGTTCACTCATTTAGGTATTGTCATGGTAAATTAAACAATTGGTATTAGTCTTACTTTCAAAGACAACTGTGGCGGGAGAAAAATCCGATTTTTCGTTCAGAATTCGAGCGCAAAGGGGCGGTCCAAGACCAATACTAATCAATAGCTAATAAGCTAATTAGTTAACCCCAAAATTACCCAAATAAGTGAACGGTCCCAATCTAAATATGCCTTGCTAATTATAAAATCTGGCCCATAGAATAAGAATAAAGGGAAATGGCGCTGGTCTGGCATGAGAAAGCCAGTCGCAGTGCTTCGCAGATGAGTTAGTTATTTCACACGCACAGTTTTTCGGTACAGACAAACAACATGACTACAGTCAAGGAAATTGCAAAATAATGTCGTCTTCGCTGTTCTACTATACTATTTTGTTAAATCCCGAACAAAACACAAAGCTTGTTTTAAATCTGCTTAGTTTTCTATTTTCTGCTTTAAATTCTTTATACCCTTCAAATATCCTCTTTATATCTTCTTTATCCTTCTCAATAAGTTCTCAATAATCACCAAAAATCTCATTGAATTCTTAATATTAAACACTTATGTGATATTCTACTTTTTCCTTCTAATTTATAGGTCCTGTTGGGGGGGGGGGGGGGGGGGCAATTTGACACCCCGCCCCTGTATTTTTTCTTGATATAAACTATATGTAATATACACATAAATTACATTTATTTTTATTAAACAATAAATAACACACAAATATGTACACTCCTAGACTGTATATACCTATAGTACACGCCTTCGGTTCGTTATTACTTACACACACTCTTTTGGTACAGACACCCATACATGACGTTTCCGCCCCCTGATCTGGCCTAAGGTAATTTTTGTTTACCTATTTAGCGTATTGCAGTTTCTAGGGAAATCTATTTCAAAACTTGGATGCAATAGTAATAGATGAAACCTTGTAAAAACTATCAAATTTAAAGAATTCCTTTTATCCTTCCACCTCCACGTGAACCAAGCTAAAAATATTCAAATATTTCTTTTATCAAATAAAGTTTTAGTTAAATATATTCTTATACTTAACGAAATATAAAAAGAAGAAAGAAACGAAAATATTTAAAAGAATCCTAGAACATTTGGATTTCAGTCAGAGAGTATGTAGAATAGGAACTATACACAGAGTTTTCACTATACCTTGTAATTAAAACTGTCACGTAAAAGTGCCATATCCGATTTACAACTGTACGCACAACATTTGTTTCTGATAAAGAATGAATGAGATATTCATGTTTTTCTCCGTGTGGTTGCTCTATAAAAGTGACTTGTGAATTTAGGAAACAGAAACAGTAGAGGAAATACTCACAAATAAACATTTTTTCAGCCAGAAAACAAAATATCTTTAAAATATTTTTGGCCAAGTAAATTTTTAACGTGTACCATTGTGAATTGAACATATTGCTTCAAAAATATAGGGTAACTTAAAATTATGTACAAAGTTTCTTCAATTTTATTTTTTACTATTAATGCTGGAAGTTTCCAGCATCTTAAAAGATATTCAACAGAACTAACTTACTCCGTGGCGTCGGGACCCAAAATTTATGCATGATTAATGCTCTCCGAGGAGATTAACACTGCAAAAGTTCCAACCACTGAGATATCTAATATTTGTATTTATATAAACATAGTTATTTGACATCAAAGGCCCCGGACCAGACGAGTCATACAAACAACATTAATTCAACTTTAACAAGTGTGGAGGGGAGGGGGGTCTTGATGCTTTAATTAAACTATAGTTTACTTTATTTTTTAGCTCCGTCCTCTCGTCGTTCTGCTGGACCCCCCCCCCCCACCTTATTATTCTAGGTAATCACTCGTTTTATAAAATGTTAAAGTTAGTTGAATATATAAACGCTGGCCGTTCAAAATATAAAGTTTCTCAAGGTTTGAAAGCACATGGGTAAAATATTCCCCAAAAAATGTCATAATCAACAAGAACACTGTGTACAATTTTTAACCCTTTTCTCGCTAAAAAAAGTTTTAGCAAATATGTAAATTATTTAAATGTTTAATGTGCCTTTAGGTTAAAGAATCTGAGATATACAGATTAAAAGTTTCACGGAATTAGAATCCTCCCGATGTTGATTTTCAATTTAATATTTCTATGGGAAATTGATAGTTTCATAAAGACTAGGAGACAACTGGGTTCGACAACATTTCAGAACAGTTTTCTTACAAAACCTTCTCGTGCTCATGTTCTAAAAATGTTCGTCTATAAAGTTGATTTACAGCTAGATATACAGCTAGATATACAGCTAGATATACAGCTAGATATACAGCTAGATATACAGCTAGATATACAGCTAGATATACAGCTAGATACACAGCTAGATATACAGCTAGATATACAGCTAGATATACAGCTAGATATACTGCTAGATATACAGCTAGATATCTAAATATACAGCTAGATATACATCTATGTATTCTGCAGATACAGTACTATGGCTGCAAGGGGCCGCATGAAGAATGTAAAATAATATTCATGGCCCAGGACACTTCTATGCATATACAGGGTGTACCATGATAAAGTACACTTCTATACATATACAGGGTGTACCAGGATAAAGTAAACTTCTATACATATACACGGTGTACCAGGATAACGTACACTATTTATTTTATTGTTAACAAGCTTTTTTAGAATTATAAGTTTACAAGTAATTAAAACGAAGCTTTTTTAATTGACAGCTTCTCTTTGTTCCCATGTTTTTTTAATATCTATGCTGTTTAAAAGCTGGATATAAATTAAAATCTTAATCGAAAGTCGTCTTCATTATATTGATATAATCACCTCCCATCGTACATATACAGAATATAAGGGTGTACCAGGATAAAGTACACTATTATCCACATACAGGGTGCACCAGGATAAAATATTTTTATAAACAGGGTGTACTAGGACACACATAGTTCCCACCAATCTGTGACTTTAACCCAATTTGACCCATTAAGTATTAAACATCAATTTCACACCTATTTCTCTTTTAAACTTTTTTGTCAATTGATGCGTTAATAATGAAAAAGTGTAAAAACTGAAAAGATAATTAATAAAATCTTAACCCTATTCCGGTTGGGGCGGGGAGGGCATATCTTGAGATTGAATTCAAATTTAAGATACTGAACGCATCCAGCCCTGGTCAGAGGACTGTACGGAATTTATTCAGCCTTACTTATGCCTTTTTTAGTTTGCTGAAACTGCAAAGGAATTGAGTCTTTGTAACAAACTCTAACTTTCTATTCCCTATATCTTTAGAAACTGATGGTGTAAACTTAATATTTTGATTTGATAGGAATAGGATTCATAGTTTGAACTGTTTAAGGTCTACGATATTGAGTTGCGAAGACATAGAGATTGGAAAATCATAGTTTGTGGCAAAGACTCTATTCCTTTGTCTCATTGCCAGCATACCATTTAATTAAAGGATAAAGTTAAGGCAAAGATTTAACCTTTTAATCAGCATACTGTACAGGTCGTTCTTTGTGAGTATTCCTGTTTATTAAAGTCTTCTTTATCTTTTCTTTACAAAGATGCAAAATTTGTGTATAAGAAGAGTGTTGACTGTTGAGTGTTCATTAAAAAGATCTTATTATATCTAACTTTATGAACTGTAAACCAAAAGTTTGATTAAAAGTAAACATGAAGCTTATTCAGTTAATATTCATTTAT
This sequence comes from Eurytemora carolleeae, assembly GCF_000591075.1. NCBI lineage: Eukaryota > Metazoa > Arthropoda > Copepoda > Calanoida > Temoridae > Eurytemora > Eurytemora carolleeae. The sequence goes on along the minus strand of NW_019396063.1, from coordinate 137,032 downwards.
CTAAAACTAATATCAAAATGTAAAAGCTTTAAGACGTTTTAATAAAGAAATTAGGGTTTCCTTTGTTACTTTTACTTAATTTAAATCAAAAAAGGGAAATAATAAATAATCTTGAGAACATTTTTACTCTTAAAAGTTTTTTATTCTTTTATGCTTTTTATATTTCTTTACGAAAAGTTTAAAAAATTGTTGAGCAATAATTTACGCTTATTGACACCCTCACCTAAAACATATAGTCATATAAACCGGATGTCCGGATGTCCTGGAATTCTGCATTTTTGCACATCCCCTTTTTTTGCACACACATATCATGCATTCCACAGTGATTTTATGGTATTTACTTTCTGGTACTTTGCAAGTTTTCATACTCGTTAAGTGTGATGACTTTTTATTTTACACGTTTTTTATTCCATTTGGAACCTGCAGCAGCCTGCAGGCTGCAGCCTTGCAGGTAGAAGATATAGGAATAGGAATATATCTGTATAAGCAATATTAAACACAAGTCTCTGGAAACTCAAATTTTTTCCCTTTTCTCTGCTCTGCACTGCTCTGCACTGCTCTGCACTGCTCTGCACTGCTCTGCACTGCTCTACACTGCTCTGCACTGCACTGCTCTACACTACTCTGCACTGCTCTGCTATGCGCTGCTCTGCTCTGCTCTGCACTTCTCTGCTCTGCTCTGCCCTTTTCTGCTCTGTTCTGCTATGCTTTGCTCTGTTATGTCATGCTCTGCTCTGCTTGGTTCCAGGATCAAAGATAGTTTCAAGTTTCCCGAGGAAGGATTTTAAGGAAAAATAAGAAAATCTACAAACAATCTTCTTTCCTCTCTTTAAATAAAATAAGTTTATAAGAAAAGGATGCATCAAGGGAAACTAACTAAAGCTAAGAACATCACGACAAACTAATATAAATTGAAAGTAAGGTATGGACATGTTTTCATTAATTACCCCCACGGTAAACTGTAGGGTCAATTTTAATTCGACCCAGCCCGACCCGTTTTACCGATCTAATGACACCTACATGTACCGGCCCAACCCTTTCCTAGGTTGCCCGGTTTCAACTATAATGGCGCGGCCAGACTTTTTGCACTACCCTGCCAATGATAAGCTATATTTGACCTTTTTATGTGCTTCTAATATTGAAGTGCTATTGAGAAAAACAAAAATGCTTTCTTTGCTTTCATGCCTTCATCCGAATAAATTTCCTTCTTTCATACTTGTGCGTAAAATGAAAACTAGAGAAAGTACGAGTTCCCAATGACGTATCAATTTATATCGCATGAATTACAACTTCTTCTTATGTCTAATTTTAAGTGACATATTTTTATATCTATTAATAACGATCTATGTCTATTAATAACGATCTATATCTATTAATAACGATCTATGTCTATTAATAACGATCTATGTCTATTAATAACGATCTATGTAAATTAATAACGATCTATATCAATTAATAACGATCTATGTCCCTTAATAACGATCTATGTCTATTAATAACAACCTATGTCTATTAATAACGATCTATGTCTATTAATAACGATCTATATATATTAATAACGATCTATATCTATCTGTAACCAATATGAACATTATCGGAAGAACATTAAAGTAAAGGTCTGCTATATTACAAGCAAAAACCTTCTACGATATGGATCTAGAATTAACCGTATTAAAAGTTTTTTTTTTACACAATTTATATTTTTTATTTATCTCTTTATCTTTGCAATCTGGTGATAGAAAACTTTAATGTATCAACATATTTACTCTCACAGAAATATCGAAGATCTCAAAATACACATAAGACATACATAAACTAATTAGATTCCTCTTTAATATCTTTTTGTGCAAAGGATAAGTTTCGAACTTTATTTTAGGGATCAATTATTTAACCTCAAACTTTAAAGTGTCCACTTTGGATATCGAGATCAACCGTTCAAGATTACTTCAGGATGCAACGATATGAGGATGTTTAACTACAGTTTCGATACATCTGTCTAAAAGGTGACAATCAGATTAACTCATTCCTGGCATTCAAAAGTTCCAAGCTCGGATTTTCCTCCTTATAACCATTCCTTTCAAGTTTCAACCCGTTGAGAAATAGAGAGATAAACTGGCTGTATTGGGTATAGTCAATATAATGAACTTATGCATATAGTTACTTTGAATCTAATTAGACTTAATCATATTCTTCAATCTTACAATTAACTTATATTACACATTTATAGATGTCTCACGCACTTCTGACCCTTCAGTAAAAGTAAATTCAACCTATTGAGTGTCTGCTTTTTTCACCCAATTTTCGGGCGATACAGTACCAACTGGGACCGGAAAAAGTTGACCTGGCTCGGAAATTCAAATGTACTCGCGGCTGCCCCTGGTCTACTTATATTTCTCAAGTATGATTTGTTATGTTGTTATCAATTAAAACGTCATTTCTCTTTGCGATGCTTGATTGAACTTTTTATTGCATGTAATTCAATTTGATTATCATGTCCAATAACATGAATCAAGCAAAATTACTGTCCGATTATTTAAAGCTTGGTTCATAATCTTTTCATTTAAATTCTACAATACAAAGAAAGATATAGAAAGTTATAGTAAAAGAACAACCTCACGTTAAATTGGCATGAAAATTTCTTTCAAATAATAGAACATTGTTATAATAATATTCATAATTTACGAAAAGGAAAGTATATAATTAAAATAATCTAAAAGATAAGTGGATTATCTAGGACCTGCCCTAAGTGTAAATATTTGAATTGTCCGGATGGGCTAAATAGAAAAATAGTAAAAAAGGGCTGGCTAGGGAAATATGGTATAAATTTTTTCCAAATACATAGAATTGTATTTTATTTTAACTAGCTTGAGAACCTGGCCAGGATGGGCTAAAAAGAAAAATAATGAAAAAAAAAGGCTGGCTAGGGAAAGGAATTGAGTCTTTTGAACAAAATCAAATATTTAAACCTCAATATCTTTAGAACCCGAGATTTTAAACCTTTGATATTTCAAATTATTTCAGATTATTTGATTTAACAAAATTCATAGTTTGAAATATCTAAGGTCTGCAACATTTGGTTCCAAAGATAAAGTGATTATAAAATCAGAGTTTGTGGCAAAAATTCAATTCCTTTGCTTTTATTTTTTTTCCAGAATTCAAAAAAATAATTGTATTATATTTTAACAAGCTTGGGCACCCTGCTTTGCATGGCCAGGATGGGCTAAATAGAAAAAAAAAATAAAAAAAGGCTGGCTAGGGAAATATGGTATTATTTTTTTCTCCAGATACATAGAATTGTATAATAATTTTACTAGCTTGAGAACCAGGCCAGGATGGGCTAAATAGAAAAATAATGAAAAAAAGGCTTGCTAGGGAAATTTGCTTTTATTTTTTTCCCGAATTCATAAAAATAATTGTATTATATTTTAACTAGCTTGGGAACCCAGCTTTGCCTGGCCAGGATGGGCTAAATAGAAAAAAAAATAAAAAAGGGCTGGCTAGGGAAATGTGCTATTATTTTTTTCCGAATACATAAAGAAATGGTATTATATTTTAACTAGCTTGGGAACCCAACTTTGTCTGGTCTGGATGGTCTGACTAGAAATAATTAAGAAAAGGGGGCTAGGGAAATATGGTGTACTTATTTTTTTTCGAATATCTTCATAAAAAGAATTGTATTATATTTAAAATGTTATCCCCCCCCCTCCGACTGTTGTTGTATAAGTGACGTGGGGGGGGGGGGGAAGATTTGTATTCCTAGGGAACATTTTATGTTAATTTTGTCAGGTTAATGTTTTAATTTTCAGGGAAACCAATTCAGTTAAACATTAAATAGTCTCGCGTCAATATATCATTATAAAAATACTTTATTTTTTATCTATATATATATAGTTTCCTTGCTTGAACTCTCTTTGAATCCCAAAAAAATGTCAAAATGGATGAACTGATTGTACACAACTTGGTGGACGAGAATTCGCACGAATTCAGGCAAAAAATTTAAAATGATCACTTCGAATTTGATTAGTTAATTGAAGCAAGAAAAAGTATTTTGGGTTTTATTCTCATCTCTATGTTGCCGTTGTCAGACATTCTTTGAACTGAGTTCTAATAAAATTAAACATTTGTCTAAAAATCTAAATTTCAAATTCTTAGGATGACAAAGTCCTAAGATTAGTCACACTATTAAATGTTTTTAAATGAATACAAAGCAAAAAAGGTTCTTTGATTGGACAAAACTAAGGTAAAAAGCAAAAATAGAAAATTCAGTTTCTAAATCCTCCTTGAAAGATTTAGCACTAGCATGGGATAATATAATTCCAGCTTCGAATCCACAATAATATGAATATTCTAGTGGTGTATGGAGCTTTTAAAGAAATTCTATATTTAAATCTAAACTGTGACAAGAAAAGGAAAAAATATTTCGAACTTTGTTTTAGCTTTATCTTCATTCAACTTTATTGGAATAAGATTTGTAAACCTTGTTCATTTTACGAGAATCAATTATTTTACTATCCTTTACTCCATACATATTTTACCATTTAATTTTGTCGATTTATCTAATCTTTAATCTATACCTATTTAGCTTGCTGATTTAGCCATTTTCTTTGGTACCTTCAATTAAAAAAAACATCCTGATATTTAAAAAACTTTGTTTCATTCTTTTGAAGTAAATTGTTTCGCAAAAAACTGTATTTTAACACAATTTAGAGTTACATTTAAATCATATATTCAGAACCGGCCACACATATGTTTAAACCTGAATTAAACGACTCAAGCATCCATATCGATACTTAAAAGGACTCCATGTTAAGTAAATCAAATCACGGTGAGAGTCTCTTAACAACGGTCAGCAAGGTCCTTTCAGAAACGGATAAACGCACACTGTAAACTTTTATTCTCCAAGTTTTTATTTTGACCAGTTTCATATTTTATTATTAATTTTCTTTTCCCCCAGTTGTTTACTTGGCTAAAGATTATGATTTCTTCTTATATTTTATTCATCAAAATGTGAAAAACATCTTAACTTCCTCCCTTTTGATTTATTATTCGAGAGAGCAATTGCATTTCTGTATTTTATTTCTAACGGATTAGAAAATTTGAGTTTGTGACAATGACTTAATTCTGTTATTTATACATAAAATATAAATATTAAAAATATAGAAATACCAAATACCAAAATAAAATAGCTTAAGAAACCCATGTTTGAAATGTACAAGCATACATTTTTTGTTTTCTGGGGTAAATGAATACAAAAGGAAAAAAAGAAACTTTATTTAAAATTATGCTGGTTCGAACAAAGGATTCGGGACCGAGCACTTCCTCACATAATGGACGATTCAGAAGAATAGAGAGTTGTGAAAGGTGGTATAAAAACAATTATTCAAATACTTCACAGCAAATTAATAGCTGGCAGAAATCTGAGACTTTATTAAAACATAAATTAAATCGAAGATGTTTAAGAAATGGATGTATCTTGGGGCGCTGAAATATAGGGAAGAAAGACAGAAGAAAGAAGTAATCGAGGCTAGTACTACAGATTACAGGGTAGCAGAGTACTAAACCAGTACTATACAGACTACAGGGTAGCAGAGTACTAAACTAGTACTACAGACTACAGGGTAGCAGGGTACTAAACTAGTACTGCAGACTACAGGGTAGCAAAGTACTAAACCAGTTCTATACAGACTACAGGGTAGCAGAGTACTAAACTAGTACTACAGACTACAGGGTAGCAGGGTACTAAACTAGTACTACAGACTACAGGGTAGCAGAGTACTGAACCAGTACTACAGACTACAGAAGAGCAAAGTATACTAAACCATTACAACAGATTTTAGGGTAGCAGTGTACTAAACTAGTACTGCAGACTACAGTGTAGCAAAGTTCTAAACCAGTACTATACAGACTACAGGGTAGCAGTGTACTAAACCATTATTACAGATTACAGGGTAGCAGAGGACTAAACCAGTACTACAGACTACAGAAGAGCATAGTAATAAACTAGTACAACAGATTACAGAGTAGCAGTCACACACCTCTGACCTTCAGTAAAAGTAAATTCAACCTAAAATCTGACCGCGTCAACCTTGTTGCACCGGCTAGTCCAATTGAGTGTCTACTTCATTTACCCAATGCTGTCAACTTATTGCTAGCTTTTATTTTGTATTACATAATTGGTTAATGTTTTGTAACCTTAACCTTATATATCCGTTATTTAATCAATTGTACAAAATGTGATACAAAGAAAATCTAAAAATTTGGAAATTTCGAAGGTGCATTCGCAAAACTTTTAACAATAAAAAGGCTTCAAAAACTAAAAATAACATTTGCAATCTACTTGGTTTTATAGAATGTAGATAAATGTATTTTAAACATATTTCTAAAAATCCCTTAAAATTAAGAGGGTTTTCTGGTTACGATGGGCAAAACCTTACCGCTCTATAGGTTCTCTTTTGTCCGCAGTGTTTCCCAGCTCTCCCTCGTAACTACAGAAATATACATTTTATTCACAGATTACAGAATATATTTAGAGAAAAAATAAGAGGTTTCCTTTGCATTTTATTTTTCAGTCTCTTTGAGCCGGATACATTTCATGTTTATGTTTATAAAGAATACGCCATAAATTACGAAAATACAGTATATTCATTGTTCAAAGAGCCCAAAACTTAAGGCAGGGTATCGTTATAAAAAGCAGTTTTGATTTAAAGAAATTGAAAAAAATGGAGAGTATGAAGAAATAAAATAAAATAATATTTCATCACAAAATATTGATATTCACAAAACTAACTAACCCATTCATAAAACCCGGGTTCCAAAACTGGTTTTCATAACGATACCTTGTATTAAGTTTTGAGCTCTGGTCAATTTGTTTCAAAATATTCTTTTCAGAAGTTGTTGAATAAACTTTAAAAGGTGTTGGTGAATTTAAATCATCACTGGATTTGAAAATAAAATTTGTATTTATCATGTACCAAAACATTTAAGAGAAAAACAAATCATTTTTTAGATGACAGTTCCAGGGCCCAAAAGGTTATAGACTAGAGTTGTACGCCTACAATACCGTGACAGTACAACAAAACCGATGTTCTGTAATGCTTAATTTGAATACATTTGTGACAAAATTACAAAAAAATATTATCTCTGTTAAAGATTAATTTGTCTACTTCTAAATTTACTACTGTGTTCTCACAATATACAGTTTACAGCGCAGTGGAAAAACTAATGGAAATTGTTTTAGATGGACTGGAGGGCAGAGTTTTCTAGTTTACTAGTTTACGTTCTCAATAAATAGGATCTAATTCTTCACCTGGATACAGGGATACAGGGATACAGGGGTACAGGGATACAGGGATACAGGGATTCAGGGGTACAGGGTTACAGGGTTACAGGGTTACAGGGATACAGGGATACAGGGATACAGGGATACAGGGATACAGGGGTACAGGGATATAGGGATACAAGGATACAGGGATACAGGGATACAGGGAAAAGGGATACAGGGATACAGGGATACAGGGATACAGGGATGCAAGGAGATACAAAAATACAGGGATACTGGGATACAATGATACAGGAATACAAGGATACAAGGCTCCATGGGTATATGATACACGGATACACGAATAAAGTGATTCAGGGATAACCATATTTTTTTAATTTTCGTGAACACCCCCTTTAATAAGAATATTTGCACCTGTGTATCTGCTGAGGATTCAACATGTACTGAGTAAATAATATCAAAGAACTGTTCCACCACGGCAACCTTCTTGTAAACGAAATGCACGTTTCCATCCAACGTCTAAAACAACAATACAAATTTTTAATTGCCATTCACAAATAACCCTTGACCCTCCATGGAAAGGTGGCAATGCCCGATTTACTATGGTACCCTTAAATGCCTTGTCTAATCAAGTAAAATGAATTAGATATACACGTTTTTGTTTCTTAAAACTGATTATTTTCATTTGCGGTTTCTCTGCGAATGTAGCTTGCGCATTGCTTGCTTATGAAAAGTAATAGAGAAATTATCAGAAATAAACACTTTCAAGTAAGAAAAACGACGTTATCTTTCAGTTTTTTGATCAGATTAAGGTTTTAGGGGTAACATTGTAAATCGGACATTGCTATTTTCGCATGAAGGGTCACTTGTAATTACACACAGTCCCATTAACACCAAATTCATAATTATGACGATGTTCTCTTTTACTGAGATATCTGAGCGAGCTTAAAGTTATTTGTAGCAAAAAAACCTATATCAATAATTAATTTTTCGTATATCATCACTTTCATGATTTTCATTTTATCATTTCTAACATGTATTAATATTTCGACACCCTTGTTCCGTCCGTACCATCTAGTGAGCAAAATATAATTTTAGAATTTTTGGAAACATTAACATGCAGCAAATATCTTACTCTAATAATTCTTTTAAGTCTTTATCAATCCATGGATACAACTCACTCTCGAACTGTATATTCTCCAGTAATACTTTAGTCCGTATCAATCCATATACAACTCTCTCTGTATTCTTAAGTATGTATCGTTTAGAGCTCGCTCTCGAACTCTATGTTCTCCAATAATACTTTAGTCTGTATCAATCCAGATACAACTCTCTCTGTATTCTTAAGTATGTATCATTCAGATACAACTCGCTCTCGAACTCTATATTCTCTACTCGAGAAATAATAAGTCTGAACGTAATAAAGCAAAGGTTAATATCCAGCTAATCTTTATTCTGGGTTTCTTAGTACATGTTTATAAAAAGTCTGTTCAGAAGTTAATGAACGTAGTTATAGGGTTCAGATAATGTTATAACGTATTATATAGGTATGTTCACTGTTCAGGTTTACAAAATATGGCATTTATTACTACATTTATTACAAACATATTATGAAGATGATTTCAGGGTTCAGCTTATACTGATTAATTTTTTAAACTCATGAATTGCTTCCTGCCAAGGTTTAAATAAAGAATTCCGAATTGATAAAATGGAGTGGTTTGCCAGTGTTTTGGGGAACTAGAAAGTAATCTAACTTGAGGAATGAATTGTAGGTTTTCTCTTGTGTCGTACACAAGATAAATATCTTACTTAAACCAGGCAGGAGCAACAGAAACATGGAGGGGATAAAATAAGACCACAGAGGGGGTATAATAATACCATAGAGAAGAGAACTATAGAGAGGGTATAAGAAAGCCATAAAGGGGGTATATATTAGAGCCATATAGGGTATATAATAGAACCATATGAAGGTTTATTGAACATTGCATAGAGCGGATATTATTTAACCATAAATGGGGTATATATTAGAACCATAGAGGGTATATAATAGAACCATATGAGGGTATATAGAACGTTGCATAGAGTAGATATAATTTAACCATAAAGGGGGTATATATTAGAACCATAGAGGGTATATAATAGAACCATAGAACATTGCACAGAGCAGATATAATTGAACCATAAAGGGATAATATCAATATATGTAGAGAGGATATAATAGAACCAAAGAGGGGGATAATACAGCTATAAAGGTTATATAATAGAACCATAGAGAGGATATAAAAAACCGTTGAGGGGATATAAAAGAACTATAAAGGGGATATAATAACCTTAGAGGGATAACAGCACCATTGAGGTGATGAAATAGCTACATATAGGGATAATTGAACCATTGAGGGGATGCAATAGCACATAGTGGGATAATAGAACCATTGAGGGGATGATAAAGCAACATAGAGGGATAATAGAACCATTGAGGGGATGAAAAAGCTACATAGAGGGATAATAGAACCATTGAGGGGATGAAAAAGCAACATAGAGGGATAGTAGAACCATTGAGGGGCTGAAATAGCAACAAAGAAGGATAATAGAACCATTGAGAGGATTAAATAGCAACATAGAGGGATAATAGAACCATTGAGGCGGTGAAATAGCAACATAGAGGGATACTATAACCATTGAGGGGGTGAAATAGCAACATAGAGGGATAACAGAACCATTGAGGGATCGATATAATAGAACCATAGAGGGTATATACATTATAAGAGTCTCATAGAGGGATAAAAACAAGACCCTTGGACAGTTTATACTATATATATAGGACATATAATATCTTGTATAGTCTACTATGTACAACATTAATCGGGTGTACAGTGTTCTATACACAACACTAATCCATTGTACAAGATTAGTCCCGGGACTTCCTAGAAACTTTCTCCCAACGGGATGCGGGATTTCTAGGATATTAAAGAAGAGAGAGAAAAAAGTCAATACTTTAGTTTATACCTTTATCCGTACCTGGGCCCCAGGATTGAGGAGGCTCTGCACACACACCCTCTCTTACTTCTATCTATCTATCTATCTATCTATCTATCTCCTCTCCGCCTCAAAAACCTCACCAAATTAAATTTGCAGAAGTTGTAAAGGGGTAAAGGATAAATATTCTATTACTCTGAGAGAAGTTCTCAGTTTCAAGTTAACTCCGGCCTCGAGAAACTAGAATTAAATTTGAATCATATATTTCAACTTCATTCTTTATTCTATAGATCTTCACTTAGTTAGATGGTTTACAGGTTCAAGATCAAAGAGAACCCTCACATAAATTGATTGATTGCATTCTATAAAGCTATTTAATAGATAATTTTACTGAAAACTGAATTATAATACCTATTCCCCCATTTACTCATTTTTATCTTTACCTCAACTGTACTGTACCCCCGTTATATTTAAATTTAAAATTTGTGTTTTTTTATAAAGCATTTAATGCATTTATCTTATAAAGGGGTCTCTTATTTAATAAATTATTCAGAATTTTTAGAAAGGTCCTAGGTCTAAAAAGTAAATCTATCTTTTTATCAAAAAATATCTCTTGGTTCATGGTTAAATGAGAAAAGGAGGGAAAAGCTTTCAGAATTTTTAGTAATCAAAAGATCGGTTATACGTAAAGAATTGATTGAACCCCTTTATATTTTTTTTGACTAGCTGCCCGGCGTTGCCCGTGAAATTTAATTAACCCTGTCCCGATTGGGTAACTTTTGTCAAATACAGATGTCCATAGTCCAACTTGTTATTTCATCCATTTTCAAAGGCTTTTTTTAAAATATATAAATTTTAGCCCTGTAACTTAATTCTTAAAAAAGTTATTAAACATTTCTGATTTTTTGGAAAGACAGACCCACCGTTTGACTGTCCCACACCCTAACAGCTATGCATAAAAAAAATGTAAGCAACATTTTTCACAACTATGAAGTTGAAAAGTGAATAAGTCTAATTTCCGCCGTGTTTNGGGGGGGGGGGGTGGGGGGACATTTCATTTAGATTAATTTTAAAAATATACATATTTTTTTAATTGTCAACCAAACACCAAAGCGTAAAAGCCTTATCCTTTGCATGCGAAAATTACCATTTTTCCATCTTGTTACAAAATTGTTCTCGATAGCGTTTCATCATATTGTAAAAGCCTTTAAAAATTCCCACCTATCCTCGGTACTAGTTTCGTAACATCATCTATCAACACCTATCCTCGGTACTAGTTTCGTAACATCATCTATCAACATTGGAAAGTTTTTAAACTTTTGAGTCAGAATTTTTGTTAAAGCAACATTTTTTTAAATGTAACATGATCGAGGAAGAAAATAAAAATATTTTAGTTTTCACTAGTTGGTCCGCAGATTTCACAGAAATGTCAGTCTATCTGTCCAGGACTCTTGACCGTATTTAAACATGTGTGGACACTTTTCTTTTTTAAATATTGTTGCCATTAAAGTATTCTTTTTAGTTTAAAGAACCAGGAGTATACAGATTTAAACAATAAAGCACACTATTGACTGTAGCTTTCATAATAATTTTGAATGAATTCGATCGAATGGTGAAACTATAAAAGTCCTTATAAACTGTACACTGTCCGTATACTGTACACTGTACACTGTACACTGCACACAGTACATTGTACACTGAACTGTAAACACTGTTCTCTGTTTATTGTACACTGTTCATTGTACACTGTACACTGTGCACTGTACACTGTACACTGTACACTGTACACTGTGCACTGTACACTGTACACTGTACACTTTACGTTGTACACTGTACACTGTACACCTAGATAAAATAAACAAGTTTATTTACTGATAAAAACATGAATACAATTCTCATTGCAATTTTCTACCAACAGCAAAAATATGCATCGACTACAACTTTGTGTCACAAAATATGCATCGGATACAACTTTGTGAAGAAAATATTTGTTTTTAAGTACTTTTTAGCTAGTTTTGAGTTATTTAAGTTATTGCTGTGTCCTTGTTTAGTTCATTTTTGTAATAAATCAGGGTAAATGAAAAAGTATCAGAATTCAGAAGTGAATAAAGCCAAATGAAGCAAGAGGAGTAACATGAATCCAGAATAAGAACCATTAGTAATGATTAGAACCTGGAGCAAAATGAAATCCGAATATGACGCATGATTAATGCAAGATAAATCCAGGGATATAGAGCAAGAGGGAACTAGAGCATGATTAATAATGCAAGATGAAACCAGGATGTAGAGCAAGACGAATCATGGATATGAAGCATGACAATGCAAGAAAACACTAAAGTCTGGATCAAAATAAATTGAGGATACGAATCATGATAAATGCAAGATGATACCAGGATTTGGAGCAAGACGGAACTAAAGCATGTGCAATAAATGATGAAACTAGTAGCTCAAGCGTTGAAGCATGATTATTGCAAGATGAAACCAGGAGTCTGGAACAGATCATATATGGATCACAAAACCAGAACCTGGAGCAAATTAAACCAGACCATCAATGGCCAGGACCACCATAAAATACGGTACCAACATCAGGAGTAACCAAGAGAACCAAGACTTAGACTAGACCTGGAGCATAAAGATAACACCAGAACCCGAAGAAAATCTGTTCTTGGAGTGAACTGAAGCAAGATTGAAATAAAATCGTAAGCAGTAACCATAATAATACAAGATAAAACCAAGTGAAAGATAAACAATTATTTAAATAAATGAATCACCTGACCCAGAGGAGAAAATAGAAAAAGAAATGTTAAATGACAAGGTTTTGAATAGGAATAAGGGTGAAGGAATCTTATTTAAAGTTTTGAAAAGAATGTTCTGTCAGCAGAACCAGCTGTGTATTTAGAAGCACATACAAGAACTACAATGTAAATATTGAAAAAAGAATAAAATCCAATTTATTTTCTGAATACAGGGTTTCTGCTTCCATAGATCATCTTTCAATTAGACGAAAGAAAGAAGATAAAGTTTCTTATCCCACGAATATATTTGTCTTAGTTTTCTATTTTAAAGGGACTGTCGTTTGAATTCTAAATGATCCCAAAATTAATGGATTTAGTTTCAGCAAAAAAGTAAGATTAATTCCTTTTTTTCTCTCACAAAAATATGCTTTATGGATGTTCTCCATAAAGTGATTTGCGGATTATTAATCCATTGGGAGAGAGAATAAAAATTGTCATAATTTAACATTTTTTAGATAAAAAACTTCGATATCTTACTCATTGTTGCTCAGATAAAGGTTTAAAGGGTACCATTGTGAATCAAAAATGCCACTCTATAAATCAAGGTTCACTGGAAGTTATGTCTCCGTTTCCTTTAATATTTTAGTGAAGGGTAACCAGTAAACACGAATAATAAAAATTAATCTGAATAGCTGTAATCTTGTAAATCTAATTTCTAGAGTTGGATTCAGTTTACTCACAAAGTTAGTTTCCAGATTGGATTTATATTGGGACCGACTAGTATTAGATACTGGTGAAGATTTAATTAATTTCCAATTACTTTTCTCTGTAAAGAGTAATCATTAACAGGGCAAGAAAGAACACGTTCTAGAGATGTAAATTAATCTTATAAAGGGGAAAACTAATCCGAAATAAAGAGCTAAAGCTTAAGATTAAAGAACTTAACCTTCATTGCATTGGATTATATTTTCAATGGGGTACAATTTTAATTACCATGGGTCCAAAATGAAAATATGAGTAAAACAAAGCCTAAACTAGGAGTAAAATATCCAGATGATAACTCTGGGGTAAACAAAGAAACCTAAATTAGGAGTAAAATATCTAGATCATAACTCTGGAGTAAAACAAAAAAAAACTAAATTAGGAGTAAAATATCTAGATGATAACTCTGGAGTAAAACAAAGCCTGAACTAGGAGTAAAATATCTAGATTATAACTCTGGAGTAAAACAAAAAAAAAACCTAAATTAGGAGTAAAATATCTAGATGATAACTCTGGAGTAAAACAAAAAAAACTAAATTAGGAGTAAAATATCTAGATGATAACTCTGGAGTAAAACAAAGCCTAAACTAGAAGTAAAATATCTAGATGATAACTCTGGGGTAAACAAAGAAAACTAAATTAGGAGTAAAATATCTAGATGATAACTCTGGAGTAAAACAACCTAATCTAGGAGTGATATATCTAGATGATACAGTGTACATTTAGCTTTCAGAGATACAACAACTAGGCATTTCCAGGCGCTTCTAAAAGTATTCCTAGATGTTAAATGTTAAAAGAATAACCAGATGGTAACTCTGGAATAAAACAAAACCTAAAACAGGAGTAATTTATCTATAATAATATCTTTATTTCCGCAAATACAGAAGTTGACATTAAAACTTTTGAAAAGATATTTATTTATGTATTTTTTCGGATTTTGCCCCTATAATGAGTATTGCGCATATTGCACAAGGAGGAAAGTATACCTAAACCTGGAGTAGGGTTTGGATGAAAGAAGGGAATACAGAAACATTGCACAATTGTAAAACAGTTATATTGAACAAATTGCAAAACCCGGAGCTTAATTACTCTACAGAACTTGATAGTTTTGTCCTAGTTAGCTTCACTGCACACTGGACACACAATATATGTTACTAGCCAGGGAACTCAGCTTTGCCGCAAGGGTTCCCTGTAATGGTCAACCAACTCAACTTAGAATTTTTAAACCAAGCTAAGAATCCCTTGGTTAAAAAATATGAAAATAACAGTGCCAAAATTCAGAACGGACCTTTAAAGTAAAGTGCTGTACAGTAATGCACTGCACTATACTGTACTTTACTTTACTGTACTGTGCTGTACTGCACTGTTCTGTACTTTACTGTACTGTACTGTACTGTACTGTACTGTACTGTGCTGTGCTGTACTTTACTGTACTGTACTGTACCGTACAGTACTGTACTGTACTGTACAGTACAGTACTGTACTGTACTGTACTTCACTGTTCTGTACTGTACTGTACTGTACTGTACTGTACTGTACTGTACTGTACTGTACTGTACTGTACTGTACTGTACTGTACTGTACTGTACAGCTAGGAAAATATAGAATCCGAAATATCTTGAAGTTAAATGGATTTGGTTGAATCTTAAACTCTTGAACATATCTGAGAAATGCACTTATATAAAGGTAAAGAGGATTCTGCAGATAATATTTCATGTCGAGTATATCTTGAGTGCTCTCAAGGTACCCCTGGAGAGCATGGTATTGCTGGACATAGGAGGAACTTGAGACAAGTATCGTTTCTTGCTTTATGCACAAAATAAAGTGTTTAATGCAATCTGAGACTTTCCACGTTGCAGGGCCAAAAATATGTAATTTTGATCTGTATTCAATGTAATTCCTGCATTTATTGTTCTTCCTGTATTCATTGTACCCTTCTGTATCCATTGCACTCACTTCTATTCATTGTTCTCCTTGTATTGATATACACTGTGAACACTCTGTATTTGTTGTACGCCCTGTATTAATGTTCTAATATGACTAGAATTGTCCCGTTAGAGGAGTATTAAAGGTGTTTAGTGGGAGGGTAGATGGTAGTTAGTGTATAGAGTCCGGATATATGAATAAAAGGAAATGTTTAAAGGGATGTTAAAGGGAGAGAGCAGCTGGTAACATAAATGATCCAAAAGTGTAGTTTTGTAGAAAACAAATTAAGGATTCATTTGATAACAGTGAGACATTTTTGTGGTGTATAATTTCTAAGCAAGAGCATAAATGTTTTTACCAAAGAGCTTTGTAATATTCTATACGTCTTTGGTTTTTACAATTATTTATTAACCCTGACAAAAAATGTAACAACAATTTTACTATTAACCAACTTATTGTTCAGAAACATGTAGAGAAAATAATCTTAAGTTTTATTATTGAAAGTAAATAATTTTATTCAGTTCAGTTTTTCAATGATTCATATTTTCAAACGACAGAGCTGATTCATATTTTCAAACGACAGAGCATTCAATATCGATTTGATTGAGTTATCAAACAATTGAAAAAACGTTTTTTTGCCGACCACCTATTTTGGTGAAATTTAAAAAACAAATACATGTAAATACATTAATTTGTAAGCAAGAACTAGAAATTGTACACCGTAAAAATGTCTCATTGTTGTCAACTGAATCCTAAAATTTTTCTTTATAATGCTGCACTCTCGGTTTATCTAGTCAGTCACTCCCTTTTACCATATCTGGTATGAACAAGACATCCATGTTTTATTTTTTGAAAACTGAATATTTTTATTTGAGGTTTTTTCACAAACGTTTCTCAAGCATTTCTTGATACAGATATAAGGGAGAAGTTATCAGAATCAAACATTTTTCGAGCTGGAAAAACGACAAGATCTTCATATATAATAAATCAGACAAGATTTCATGGGTTCTGTTGTAAATCGAACATGCCCCTTTTAAATAGGGGGGTTCCTTTGAATTACTAATACGGTCCCTTTAAGGAGCAAATTTGAAAACTGTTCATATGGCGATCTTTAAATGAAGAGTTACTAAAAATTGCGTATAAAAATAAGCTGTTACATGTTTACAAATATACATGTTTAAAAAAATGTTATTTAGTTTAATATTTACTAAGATAAACACTCATGAATGATTATTTCAATACATTACTTTTAAAAATGTCTGAAAAATAAGTTAATTTGTTTTGAACCCCTCTGTATCATGTATTAATGTCTTGTGTAATTATGAACCCCTCTGTAGCATGTCTAATGTCTTGTATACTTATGAACCATCACGAAATAAGCTGGTTTTGGTTCCTTAAAGTATAGTATTTTTACTTTATATAGACACTGGCTTTCATTCAAAACAATCTAATTTGTATATATATTCCAACCGTAAAGAACTGATTTGGCCCATTTGATTGAGACAAATTGCCCGAAGACTAAGTTGGACTTAATAACTGAAATATGTAAGTTCTGACGGAAAAATCGATCTGAATTTTTCCAAATACTCATATCAAAATGAATTTTGAAAATTTTCTTCCAATCATTATGTTGCAGAACCCGGCGTCACCATGTTTATATTATTATTCATATTTAGTCCTTTTACCCGCGCTTGGTATTAAATCACGACTTTAGCTGTGCCAAGCTTTGCCCTTGGAATTTCAAAATTGTCCAACCAAACAAAAATTGCTTATATGTTACCCCATTGGGTTCCCTGAAAAAAAAAGTTTGGCCAATTTGGTCCTGCCCTTTGGCCAGCTATATCGCACATATATATATATATATATACATATATACTTATATATCTGCTTATAAATATATATTAAGTAAAGAGCTTTATTAAATAGATAGATATATATTTATCTCTGATTATATGCATTGATAAGCCAACTCTTATATAATCATGTTTAAGGCTCAAAGTATAAATTGCTGTGTTGGAGGATCTTGCTTAAAATTCAATGCAACAATATAATTTATATATATGGGATGTCATGAAGTGAAATATTTATATTAGGAAACATGAAACAATTTCATTTATTATTATCATCAGTTTCTGTCAAGTACGAAAACTTATTTTTGAAATGCACTGTGGAAAGGAATAAGGATAGTGATTGGAAATAGGTAACTTAAGATTCCTTTTTGAGGGTTTTTGGAGTTTTAAAAGATTCACATCAATCTAAAAAGTTTTAAATATTTCAAATTTATTTATTCTCAACTTTAGCCTTTTTTATACCATGCCAAACTTTGACCATGAGAAAAAATATGCAAAAACAACCCAAGGTATGTCCTATTACTAATTGAGGGCCTTTCTGACAAAATGTTCTTTTCTCTAATTCTGAATTAGTTATTAAGAAAATGATAAACGACCACATATTTGGACCTTTTGTTTTCAACTAGATACACATTTAACTGTAATGAAATGGCTGGTTTTTAAATGTTGAAACAATTTTTGCCATAATCACCAGAAATTCAGAAAATAAGAGAATTTTGTGAACTATAGCAAAAAAATTAAAATAGTCAATAATCTTTGAATATTTAGGGATTCTAATATATTTACATATTAAAGAAGTATATAAAAAATGTATATTTTTCCATACGTCTAAAGATTTAAGACAGAGTTCATACGGGCTATATCCTTGTTTTTAGGATTCTCTCCAACCTTTAACCGGTTTCTATCGATGCCATGTCAATAAGCCGTTAAAAGACAATATTCAGGGCAGAAGACTTAATTTACCCTACAAGGGTCATATTTTATAAGATTTAAATGTCGTCTTTACAGTCTTATATATTGTGAGTAATCCTGTAGAAAGAATATGCTAAATCAAATATGCGTCAAAGAGTTATCACAGAAAACTTATCAAAACAGATTTCAAACAGAAATTTCAAGTCTTTGAAGTCAAGCATCAGAAGTTATTTTTCACAAGGAATTAAAAATTACTCTAACCAATTTTTTGTAAGGAATTGACATGGAACATATCTTAACCAAGTTTTTATCAGGAATTGGAACAAAATATATTAATCGAGTTTTTAAGTAATTAGAACATTATTCTAAACAAGTTGTTATGAGGAGGAATTGAAACAGTATCTTAACCAATTTTTTCCATCAGAAAGTGGAAGTTTTTATCAGAAATAAAACATTATTTTTTTGTTTCTGTTTGAAAAATAAAATTGATTGTTATCCTTTTATGTTTCAAGGAATAATCTAAATGGTTATATCTATGTCAGGAAAACGCTTTTTATTATTATTATATCTTTGTAGGCAATAGAGCCCATCCTTTTTCTTTATTGGTAATATGTATAAATCAACTTTCTCTTTTTTTGAATAACAGATCTTAATCTTTATCTCTTTACAATAAATAGCAATCGTCTCAACTTCCTTGTTATAAAAACCGTTTTTATCTCTATCTCTTTACCATAAATAGCAATCATCTCAACTTCCTTGTTATAAAAACCGTTTTTATCTTAATCTCTTTACCATAAATAGCAATCATCTCAACTTCCTTGTTATAAAAACCGTTTTTATCTTTATCTCTTTACCATAAATAGCAATCATCTCAACTTCCTTGTTATAAAAACCGTTTTTATCTTTAAATCTTTACCATGAATAGCAATCATCTCAACTTCCTTGTTATAAAAACCGTTTTTATCTTTATCTCTTTACCATAAATAGCAATCATCTCAACTTCCTTGTTATAAAAACCGTTTTTATCT
The DNA here is from genome assembly GCF_000591075.1 of Eurytemora carolleeae. Classification (NCBI taxonomy): domain Eukaryota; kingdom Metazoa; phylum Arthropoda; class Copepoda; order Calanoida; family Temoridae; genus Eurytemora; species Eurytemora carolleeae. The sequence continues at coordinate 117,564 of NW_019396063.1, read as the reverse complement.
TTATCTCTTTACCATAAATAGCAATCATCTCAACTTCCTTGTTATAAAAACCGTTTTTATCTTTATCTCTTTACCATAAATAGCAATCATCTCAACTTCCTTGTTATAAAAACCGTTTTTATCTTTATCTCTTTACCATAAATAGCAATCATCTCAACTTCCTTGTTATAAAAACCGTTTTTATCTTTATCTCTTTACCATAAATAGCAATCATCTCAACTTCCTTGTTATAAAAACCGTTTTTATCTTTATCTCTTTACCATAAATAGCAATCATCTCAACTTCCTTGTTATAAAAACCGTTTTTATCTTTATCTCTTTACCATAAATAGCAATCATCTCAACTTCCTTGTTATAAAAACCGTTTTTATCTTTAAATCTTTACCATGAATAGAAAAATCGTTGTTTTGTTAGGAAAAAAAAATCTGAAATTTATCTTTATATCAAGAATTAAAATAGTTTTTAATCTAATTTAATTAATCTATATATGCATCTGTGTAATTATGTATCTGTGTATTTGTGTATCTGTGTATCTGTGTATCTGTGTATCTGAGTATCTGTGTATCTGTGTATATGTATATCTGTGCATCTGTGTATCTGTGTATTTGTGTACCTGTGTATCTGTGTATCTGTGTATCTCTGTATCTGTGTATCTGTGTATCTGTGTATCTGTGTATCTGTGTATCTGTGTATCTGTGTATCTGTGTATCTGTGTATCTAAATATAAAGTTTAAAGCCAGGTTCTCCTTACCTTATCCGTCCCGGAGGGAACTATCAGTAAAGGTTCAGAATTCTCATTCTCAGCTTCATCCTACACATACTAGTCAGTCAAACACAGATTCAACACAATCTTTAACATTTTTTTCAGAGAAAAGAACTGAATTGATATAAACCATATTTGGTATCGCAGAATTCATAGTTGTATGTATTGTGTTGTTCTTTTATATTCATTTTGAAAAGTTGAAACATATGATTATTTGTTGAACAATTGTCTTTATTTAATTAAAAAAAATTACAAAAAAGGTCAAAAGATATATTTTTTAACCGAGGCTTAATTTACTATGGCAATGGAGAGTTTTTAAAATTTGATGAATTATGATTATGCTTAATATTTTATAGAAGATAAATAAATAAAAGTTTTTGACAGTATTCCTTGTTTGTTGAGGGAGCCAGCTGTAATCCTTTACTTTTCACCCATAGCCTTAATATCATACATTTTATATAATTCATATCATTTCATTAAGTTTCACAAGGTCTAAATATTTTCAATTAGGTGACTAGGCTTTTTATTGAATAAAGTATTGAACTTACACAAAACTCTTTCACACGGTCACATGCCAATTAATTAGTAAAATGTTAATTTTATAATGTTTTTTGTTAATGTTTACTAAAATAATTTTAATAAAACGTTAAAAAATGAATTCCAATTTAAAAAAAGGTTTTTAAAGGTACGTATTTATCCGAAATAGAGATAACAAATATTTAGTAGTTCCTAGTATTTCTGGAATTCGGGATTTTTTGGAATTCCTGGAATTCCAGAAATTGTTAAAGTTCCTGAAATTTTTGGATTTCTTTTGAGTTCCTGAAATTCTTGAAATTGTTAGCGTTCCTGGAATTCCTTGAGTTCTTGGAATTCCTAGAATTCCTGAAATTGTTAGAGTTCCTGGAATTCCTAAAATTCTAGGAGTTCCTGCAATTCCTGGACTTCTTAAAGTTCTTGGAGCTCCTATATTCCTGGATAGTATATAGTTCATACTTCCTAGGGTCTCCTATAATGCCTGGATTAATGTTTACCTGAACTTTGCAGCTTCACTCCCAGCAGGATCCAGGGATTCCTTTTCCGCGGAGAGCAGACAAGCAATCCTTAATTAAAAGATTAATTTTAAGATATTGTCGTTTTTAGGTTTTAACGTGTATAATTCTTATAATTCCTATGTAGTTTTAACTACAATAGAAATGCGCAAGTTAGTTGTGTAGAGACACCACACTTGAAACTAATCAGTTTTTAAAATTATAAACATTGAAATCTACTTCATACTTAATCAGACAAAGTATTTAAGGGGCGGTTAACAATCGGACATTTACATCTTTGCATGGAGGGTCCCTTGAAATTACGCGTACAGTCCCATATATTAATTTATAATTATCAAAGATCCTATATTGTCTTTAGTATAAAAAATGAATATTTGAATATTAAAATCCTTGATATTCTCAAGGCTGCTTGCAACTTTAGATACTTTAGATACAGAGATGTAAGCTAGGCTGTTGTATTAACAATCAAAAGGTGAACTGATTAAAATAAAAAGTATGCAACTATGAAAAGTGATGTTTTATATTATGTGGGGAAATATGAAATAATTAAAAGAAATGTCCTAAATTAAATATATTAGTTTAAGAATGATCAAATTGGACGATGATCATACAAAATTAATTTCGATATTCTCGAAGCTCTTGATCTTAATTTTGCACTCTTGAGAACCACATTTTTTTTCTGACTTTTCCTAAATACCAATTACCCTCCCTTTAGGTCTAAAACTAGGTGCTCAGGCACATTGCCTGAATAACTTTTTTTCCTTAACAAACTAAATCTTTGTTTTGACCCGCTTTCAGTCGTCAGATTTTGATAACTTTTTGCTTTTTGGAAAGCATATAACATACGGAAACGGATTGCACAAGTTTTGCAAAGACATTTTTGAAAGTAAATTGCATACAACCAAAAAGAAATGTGCGCATTTATAGTTTTTCTTGATTACCCATCAGGTTATCTAATATTTTGCAAATATTTTTGAAATGGCATGGTCAAGGGATTTTCAAAAATGTATATTTGATCTTTTTTGGACATTTTTGTTTTTGCTAACATTTTTTTAAAGGAATTGATTCGTTTCAGAAAGAAAAAACGTTTGAAATAATAAAGAGAAAAAGTATTGACGAAAATGCGAAATATTTTTTAAAAAGCAGAAAAATAAAAACGATTAAGTGAAAAATATAGAAAATAAAGAAACAACGAAATAATAAAACAAATATTTTGGAATAAAAATAAAACGAAATAATAAAACAAATATTTTGGAATAAAAAACGAAATGATAAAACACATATTTTGGAATGAAAACAAAATAATAAAACAAATATTTTTGGAATGAAAACAAAATAATAAAACAAATATTTTGGAATAAAAAACGAAATAATAAAACACATGTTTTGGAATGAAAACAAAATAATAAAACAAATATTTTGGGAATAAAAACAAAATAATTAAACAAATATTTTGGAATAAAAAACGAAATAATAAAACACATATTTTGGAATGAAAACGAAATAATAAAACAAATATTTTGGAATAAAAAGCGAAATAATAAAACACATATTTTGGAATGAAAACAAAATAATAAAACAAATATTTTTGGAATGAAAACAAAATAATAAAACACATATTTTGGAATGAAAACGAAATAATAAAACAAATATTTTGGAATAAAAAGCGAAATAATAAAACACATATTTTGGAATGAAAACAAAATAATAAAACAAATATTTTTGGAATAAAAACCGAAATAATGAAACAAATATTTTGGAATTAAAAACGAAATAATAAAACAAATATTTTGGAATAAAAAACGAAATAATAAAACAAATATTTTGGAATAAAAAACGAAATAAGGAGGAGGAAATTAAAAAAGAACAAGCGAAAATTTGTTAAGAAAGGAAGAAGAAAATAAGAAACTAGAAAATGTGTAATAATCTGGAGAAAACCTTAAAACTATGATGAAAAAAATATAAAATATAAAAATGTGAAACTGTTAAAATTATATAAAAAAGTTCGAAATAAGTAGGAGAAACTATAAAAGAAAATGTAAAACATTTTGAAGAAAGCTAAAAAGAAATAATTTGAGAAAATGTGTAATACTTAGTAGGCATCTGAATAAAAATGCGTGACGATTCGGATACAACTTTAAATAATTAGGGGAAATATAGATGAAAAATGTGAAATGTTTCAAAGAAAGGGGGAAAATAATGAGAAAATAAAATGTGAAAGAGGAAATAGAATAATAATAAGAAAAGAAAATGTGAAAAAGAAAATAGGATAATAATAAGAAAAGAAAATGTGAAAAAGGAAATAGAATAGTAATAAGAAAAGAAAATGTGAAAAAGGAAATAGAATAATAATAAGAAAAGAAAATGTGAAAAAGGAAATAGAATAATAATGAGAAAAGAAAATGTGAAAAACAAAAAAGAATAATAATTAAAAAAGAAAATGTGAAAAGGAAATAGAACAATAATAAGAAAAAAAATGTGAAAAAGGAAAAAGAATAATGAGAAAAGAAAATGTGAAAAAGGAAATAGAATAATAATAAGAAAAGAAAATGTGAAAAAGGAAATAGAATAATAATAAGAATAGAAAATGTGAAAAAGGAAAAAGAATAATGAGAAAAGAAAATGTGGAAAGGAAAAAGAATAATGAGAAAAGAAAATGTGCAAAAGGACAAAGAATAATAAAAGATATGGTGAAATATTTCAAAGAAAGGGAGGGGGGGGGTGGAGAATAAGAAAAGAAAATGTGTTAAATGATATGAAGACTAGGTTAAGCTAAGTCTGTGGAGTTTGGGGAATGTTCCTGAATTTGCATAAATGTTGTCACCAGAAATTTCAGATGAAAAATGAAAATAATTTGAAGAGAAATGTTTATTTTAAAGAGAAGAATGATTCCCAAAGACGGCAGTTGTCTCGGGAATTGTTTACTAAAGAATAAATATAATTTATAATATTTTGAATAAAAATTATTTAACCTCGAAATGAAAGAAACTTAGAATCCGGCAATTTTAAAGAGGGTTTTCAAAGCAGTCAAAAGGAATGTCAGTTTAACGTGAAGTAATCGATTCACAACCGGTCTCTGTAATATTTCTGAGATGAAGGTTTCAAATTGAAGGGGAGATTCAAATTTCACGAACATACACAAAGGACAAGTTTGCGATGACGTATTGTCTACTCTCTAAGGTATTTCAGGTCCCATCTATTTAAAAAGAGGGCATGTTCGATTAGCAAAGGTCCCCTTGAACATTAACCTTTAAACTACGTTTACAGTCCCTTTAAAGGCATAAACTAACCTTGCGGCTTTCTTTCTTGTAATAGTTTTAGTTTTAGCGGAGTCACCATAGGTCGATAGAACCCAGGGTTGAAACTATACAGGGGGTCAACAATAGGTAAAATTAGAATTATTATAAATGAATTGAGTCTTTGTCACAAACTATGATTTTATAATCTCTATATCTTTGTAATCCAATGCCGTAGACCTTAGATATTTCAAACCATGAATTCTGTTAGATGAAAAAATCTAAGTTTGAAATATCAAAGGTTTACACCATCAGGTAGAAAAAATATAGGTATTAGCAAATCAGAGTTTGTTACAAAGACTGAATTCCTTTTCCTTGGATTGCTTAATATTTGAGTGTGTAGAGCTAGAGTTAGGTTTTCTAATAATGTTTGATTATATTGTTTTGTGTCACAGAGAGCAAACAAGGCGTTGATATACCCCCATTGGGACCAATTTATACAGGACACAAAGGTTTCAAATCTTTTAATAAAGGTTTTGTTGACCTCCCTTATTGTACATATCAAGCTTACAAGTTGGACCTCTCTGCTCTCTCACACCTTGGAGAGAGGTCGTCTTTACTTGGATCTTTCCCTTCCTCTCCTTCTTAGGACCCTTGACAGAAGTTCCCAATGTTAGCCCTGAGCCTGAACCAAGAAAAGTTCCTTCAGCCAGCACTGGATCTAAAATCTTCATCGTAAAACTTGAGTTTATAAGTTTAGGAGTTTCTCCATTCTCATTTTCTCCAAGTTCTCTTTCATCTTCTTTTCCTCTTTTTATCCAGGATCCAGATTCATTTATTTTCTTATGTTTGCTGTATTCGTCTTCTAGTATGTTCATTTCACTTGTTTTTTTAGTTTCTTTAGCTCCTGGTCTGGGTTTTACTCTGGGTTCATTTATAGAACCGTGAGCATCTTTTGCTCCGGGTCCAGGACTAGGTTTAGCTCCCAAGTCGGAGTCGGAGCTTGGTTTGCTCTTATTGAGCATTTAAACTGAAACAGTGAATTCAAGTTGTAATTTGCAAATTGCTATGTTTAGTCTTGAATGTCACTGACAAATTTATCCAACTTACTTTACTGTAACCTGACTTTTATCAAAGCATCTTACTTTCGTGACATTGTGATTATCTGAAAGTAATTGTTCCATTAGTTCTTTTAAGCTCTGAATGAATGATTTAATTTTTCGGATTGTTTTCTGTTTTGAAGACTGAGACTGAAGGACGGAAATACTCTGATAGAGACTGATCTCCCCTCCTCCTCTCCTCCTATCCTACTATACTGCTATACTCTTATACTGGATTAAATGAACAAATATCCCAGTTAAAGAATCTTGAAAATGTCCCGGGCCTAGAATCCGATCTGTTACTTCTGTATACACAGTTCAGGAGTCTATCTAGAATCCTACCTGTTACTTCTGTATACACAGTTCAGGAGTCTATCTAGAATCAGAACTGTTACTTCTGTATATACAGTTCAGGAGTCTATCTAGAAACCGACTGGTTACTTCTGTATATAAAGTTCAGGAGTCTATCTAGAAACCGACCTGTTATTTCTACATAAAATCATAATTCCATGATATGAGACTGTAAGCAGACTCAGTCCCTGTTCTGGTTAGGATTTAAACAAATAATTTCAAATTTCAATAATTTACAAAAAGAGTTGTCATATTAAACGAGTTTCAATTGTACCGGTATTATGGTATACAATAAACACCTAATATAGTAGTTTATCAAACATAATACGAATATTGTGTGGCCCGAACTATTAAGAAGTTCCATACTATTCTTTATAATATATAATGATGAAGAAGTAGTACACATATATTAATCATTGTGTATTAGATATGTACAACAACACTGTATACTAACAGTTCATGCAGTCCTTGGTATTATAGTAGCTGAAACCTAGCAGTCCATGTATATTAAGTAGCTGTAATCTAGCAGACCATGTAACTATAATATTTGTAACCTAGTAGTCCAAGTATATATAGTATCTGTAATCTAGCAGTCCATGTAACTATGTATCTGTAATATAGCATTCCATGTAACTTTAGTATCTGTAATCTAGCAGTCAATGTAACTATAAATTATCAGTAATCTAGCAGTCCACGTAGCTAGAGTAACTGTGATCTAGCAGTCCAAGTAACTATTTACCTGTAATCTAGCAGTCCATTTGAAAATAGTATCTGTAATCTAGCAGTCCATGTAACTATAGTAGCTCAAATATAGAAGTTCATGTAACTACAGTATCTGTAATCTAGCAGTCCATGTAACTATAGTAGCTGTAATTTTGCAGTCTATATAACTATAGTAGCTGTAATCTAGCAGTCTATGTAACTGTATTAGCTATAATCTAGCACTCTAAATGTAACTAAATTAGCTGTAATCTAGCAGTCTATGTAATTATAGTATCTGTAATCTAGCAGTCCTTGTAACTGTAGTAGCTGTAATCTAGCAGTCAATGCAACTATAGTATCTGTTATCTAGCAATTCATGTAACTATATAGCTGTAATCTAGCAGTCTATATTACTATAGTAGCTGTAATCTAGCACTCTATATATGTAACTATATTAGCTATAATCTAGCACTCTATATGTAACTTGATTAGCTGTAATCTAGTAGTCCTCGTAACTATATTAGCTGTAATATAGCACTCTATGTAACTATAGTAGCTGTAATCTAGCAGTCCATTTAACTATTGCATCTGTAATTTAGCAGTCCATGTAACAATAGTATCTGAAATATTGCAGTCCACGTAAAAATTGTATCTGTAATCTAGCAGTCCATGTAACTATGTTAGCTGTAATCTAGCAGTCCTTATTACTATAGTAGCTGTAATCTAGCTTTCTATGTAACTATACTAGTTATAATCTTGCAGTCCGTGTAATTATAGTATGTGTTATCTAGCAGTCCTTGTAATTATAGTATCTGTAATATAGCAGTCCATGTAACTTTAGTATCTGTAATCTAGCAGTCCTTGTAACTATATTAGCTGTAATCTAGCTTTCTATGTAACTATACTAGTCAGTCCGTGTAATTATAGTATGTGTTATCTAGCAGTCCTTGTAATTATAGTATCTGTAATATAGCAGTCCATGTAATTTTAGTATCTGTAATCTAGCAGTCCTTGTAACTTTATTAGATGTAATCTAGCACTTTATATAACTATACTAGCTATAATCTTGCAGTCCATGTAATTATAGTATTTTTTCTTAAAGCTAAGAGTAGTATGTCACGGACTATGTAAAAAAAACTACAGGGGGGGGGTCAAATTGACCCCCCCCCCCAGCAGGAATAGGGTTAAAGGAAATGGGTTTTTGCCACAAACTCTAACTGTTTCTCCCTATATCTTTGCAACCCAATGTCCTATAACTTTATATTTCAAACTATGAGTTCTGTTAGATCAAATAATCTTAGTTTGAAATATCATCGGTTTTAAGCCATCTGGTTGCAAAGATATAAGGATTAGAAAATTTGAGTTTGTGGCAAAAACCCTATTCCTTTATGCTTCATGCTTAACAACAATAATAAACACGAACTTTCATCCTGAATTGTGAGCATTAATTCCTTAGTTGTAGAAAGGATTTGAATGGTAGTGAAGGGGGCCGGGGGGACTCAGATGTGTGAGTTGGAATATTTGCATTGAAACAAATTACCCGATTAAGCAACCTTTAATAAAGAACTTGAAATCGATTTTAAAATGTATATACAATATATCAATTACATGACAGGGGGGGGGGGGGCACATTTCTGCCATCCCTGGGGAAACGCCCCCCCCCCCCTTGTTTACGTTACTGATGAGTCCAAATTAAAAGCTCATATGTTTTTATTCTAATTTCTTTCTATTCCTCCCCTCCATCCGCCATCAAGTGCAAATTCTTCCCAACTTTTTTATGAAAGTTGTTTCTCAATATTTTATATCTATCCTATATGTGTATGCGGCATATTATCGATATCAAGAAAAAGTGTATTCCTCCGAATATTTAACATAGATATTACTTTAATACATTGTATGGGGGTTATCAATGTACAGGTTCTGCGAATAGAGGGTTACTTGCTGTATATTTATAGTTATTGTTTGTTCTGAGACACCCTGCAGTCTGCCCCTTTAAAGGATAAAATGACTGCTCTTGAACAAGAACCCTGGATCTTGAGAGTTCTAATATATTTCGATCTTTAAGATTTTTCTTCATCTTAGAAACTGGACCCGCAGTCTATATAATATTTTCTAGATCTCGACACCTTTATCTTTAGCCTGTTTCCTCGTATCTTCTATCACGTGTACCAGTATCTTTCATTTAGTATCCAGACATACCCTGCATCATGATCAGTATCCTTCATTCAGTATCCAGACCTTGTATCATGTTCAGTATCCTTCAATCAGTATCCAGACCCTGTATCATGTTCCGTATCCTTCATTCAGTATCCAGACCCTGTATCATGTTCCGTATCCTTCATTCAGTAGCTAGACCTTGTATGATGTGCACATCTATCTAGTATTCTGACCTTGTTATATCATGTGCACATGTATCCAGTATCTGACCCTGTTTATTGTGCATAGTATGCTGTATTCTATATTTTGTATCTCTTTTATTGGTAAACTGTTTCCATATACGCTGTTTTGTGTATCCTGTGTCCTTCATCATGTTCTCTGTATCTTCTATAGTAAATTAAGTATTTTCTGCGTTCTTTATCATGTGTCACATATCTTTTATAAGTTATCCTCCTAGATCCTAGATCCTAGATCCTAGATCCTGTGGATCATAGGTCCAGTGGATCATAGGTCCAGTGGATCCTAGATCCTGTGGATCCTAGATCCTGTGAATCCTAGATCCTGTGGATCCTAGATCCTAGATCCTAGATCCTGTGGATCATAGGTCCAGTGGATCATAGGTCCAGTGGATCCTAAATCCTGTGTATCCTAGATCCTGTGGATCCTTGATCCTGTGGATCCTAGATCCTGTGGATCCTAGACCCTGTGGATTCTAGATCCTGTGTATCCTAGATCCTGCGGATTCTAAAACCTGCGGATCCTAGATCCTGTGTTTCCTAAATCCTGTGTATCCTAGATGCTGCGGATTCTAGAACCTGCGGATCCTAGATCCTGTGGATCCTAGATCCTGGAGCCTAACCCTAGATTCTAGATTCTGGATGAATCTATGAATCCCATACGTTCTGTATTCCGTTCTGTAATCAACTCAAGGAATGAAATATATTCTGAATCCTAGACCTGTAACCTATTCCAGGTCGTGGAATAAATACTATATCCTATAAGTACGGTTATTTTAACATCTCAATGTAAGATGTCTTGGTCCACTAACCTGTTCCAAGTATGGTATGGATACTGTATCCTAGTTCTGTAACCTACTACAGATATTAGATGAATCCTGTCCCTATATCTACTCCTGGTAAGAGATAGATTTTGTATCCTGGTTTTTTAGCCTACTCATGGAATGGGATAACTTCTGTATCATGCTTCTGTAACCTACTCCATGAATAGAATATATCCGATATCTTTGTTCAGTAACCCACAATAGTTATGGAATTTAGTATGTATTCTGGTTATGTAACCAACTCCAGGTATGGCATGGACTCTGTATCCTGGTTCTGAAACCTGTTCCAGGTTTGTTTTTGATCCTGTATCCTTGTCCTGTAACCAACGCCAGGTATTAGATATATACTGTATCCTGGTTCTAGCTCTACTTCAGGTATTGTATAAACCCTGAATCCTGGGTTCTGTAACCATTTCCAGGTATGGGATAGATCCTGTATCCTAGTCCTGTAACCTACTCCAGGTATGGAATAGATACTGTATCCTGGTTCTGTAACCTACTCCAGGTATGGGATAGATACTGTATCCTGGTTCTGTAACCTACTTATTGTATAAACCCTGAATCCTGGGTTCTGTAACCATTTCCAGGTATGGGATAGATACTGTATCCTGGTTCTGTAACCTACTCCAGGTATGGGATAGATACTGTATCCTGGTTCTGTAACCTACTTCTTGTATGGGACAGATCCTGTATCCTGGTTCTGTAACCTAATCCCTTGTATGAGATCGACCATTTGTACTTGTCCTGCAACCTACTCCGAGGTAATGTATCCTAGTTCTGTAACATACTCTACATAGAATAGATTCTATATCCTGGTCTTATAACCAGCTCCAGGTATGAGAACCAACTAAGGGTCCGGAGTACCGATGGGACGTGTTGCTGTCTACCGCCCACAGTAACTTTCCGAGGTTAGGATATAGAGATACCCTCTCTCCCGCCCTTTTCCTACCTTATTATCCTACTAGCTCTAACCTCTCCTGGTTTCTCTCAATTTTTATTCACTCTCTGTCTCAGAAGAGTGCTCTCTCAATTTCCTTTCATTATTTCGTGTTGGTTCTCTGGATCCTGTACTTTGTATGCTCTTTAATCCGTGTGAAGCCTAATATAAGCCTGTTGAATAAAAAGTATACATTTTGTTTTCTTACAATCTACAATCGGGATCCGTCCTACTTAATCAAATAAAAGGATTTGTTGACCACACTTCCCCCATATGTAGGTTGAAGGCCTTTTTCTTTTTTACATATAAAATTACACTTTGTTTGAATTTCATCTAATTTTTTCCTCTAAAAAATAGTTTACTTTGCAATCAAATTTCACCTCATTTTTATTTCTTATTTCTTTTATGTAATGTTCTATTGTATAGCTTCTCTTGCAGCCTCTTCTAGTATCACTCCTTCTACGTAACGTTCTCCAGAATTACTCCTCTTTGCAATGTACTCTAGTATTTCTCTTCTATGTAATATACTCTAGTATTTCTTTTCTATGTAATGTACTCTAGTATTTGCTTCTATGTAATGTACTTCAGTATTCCTTTTCTTTGCAATGTACTCTAGTATTTCTTTTCTATGTAATGTACTCTAGTATTTTTCTTCTATGTAATGTACTGCAGTATTCCTTTTCTTTGCTTTGAACTCTTGTTTTTCTTTTCTATGTCATGTACTCTAGTATTTTCTTCTATGTAATATACTCTAGTATTTCTCTTGTATGTAATGTACTCTAGTATTTTTCTTCTATGTAATGTACTTCAGTATTCCTTTTCTTTGCTATGTACTCTAGTTTTTCTTTTCTATGTAATGTACTCTAGTATTTTCTTCTATGTAATATACTCTAGTATTTCTCTTGTATGTAATGTACTCTAGTATTTTCTTCTATGTTATGTACTTCGGTATTCCTTTTCTTTGCAATGTACTCTAGTATTTCTCTTATATGTAATGTACTCTAGTATTTTTCTTCTATCTAATGTACTTCGGTATTCCTTTTCTTTGCAATGCACTCTTGTTTTTCTCTTCTATGTAATGTTTACTTTGTATTTCCATATATTTCTCTATCAGGTATTGTGTTCGCTATGTACGTATCCCTGTATCATATATTGTGTATATATAATGATATATTATGTATAAATGCATTACATGTTGTGATCTTGTGTTCGCTATGTATTCCTGTATGATATATTATTATCTCTATGTATTCCTGTATGATATATTGTTATCTCTATGCCCCCCCCCTGATATGATATATTGTTATCTCTATGAATTCCTGTATGATATATTGTTATCTCTATGTATCCCTGTATGATATATTGTTATCTCTCTGTATCCCTGTATCATATATTGTTATCTCTATGTATCCCTGTATCATATATTGTTATCTCTCTGTATCCCTGTATGATATATTGTTATCTCTATGTATCCCTGTATCATATATTGTTATCTCTTAGTATTCCTGTATCATATATTGTGTTCTCTCTGTATCCCTTTATCATATATTGTTATCTCTCTGTATCCCTGTATCATATATTGTTATCTCTCTGTATCCCTGTATCATATATTGTGTTCTCTCTGTATCCCTGTATCATATATTGTGCTCTCTCTGTATCCCTGTATGATATATTGTGTTCTCTCTGTATCCCTTTATCATGTATTGTGTTCTCTATGTGTTAATGTATTACATATTGTGATCTCTATGTATTCCTGTGTGATATATTGTGTTTTCTATGTATAAATGTATTGTATATTGTGATCTCTATACATTCCTGTATCATATAGTGTGCTCTCTATGTATCCCCGTATCATATATTGTGTTGTCTATATATTCCTGTATCCTATATTATGTTCTCTATGTATCCCTGTATCATATATTGTGTTCTTAATGTATTATGTATCCCTGTATCCTATATTATGTTCTCTATGTATCCCTGTATCATATATTGTGGTCTTAATGTATTATGTATCCCTGTATCCTATATTATGTTCTCTATATATTTGTATAGTTTTGTCTGGTCTGGACTCTAGTCCTCGGCCATGGGTCGGAAGTAACCTCTATAATCCGTATGTTTCTCTCTGCTCCATTGATCCAAACCATATTAAACAAGGTAGAGGACGTACCCTCCCCCCCCCCTCCTCCTTCTCTCAACAGCCAAACCTCAAATGGGCGAGGGGAGCGGTAGAGGGGGGGGGGAACTTTAGATATTTCTTGATATGGAATTAAATGAACACATAATAACATACCTACACTTTGTGGATTTCCTGATAGATTTAAAAGCGCTAACAGAAAAACAAGGGAAAAGAAGACTATTTCAAATCCATATTGTGTTTGCGATGTTCTATTGAAATACATAATTCCATATATTTTCATGGTTTCATAAGCATTTTTTTGGGATTACAAGTCACAGCATGTATTCCATTTATTAAGGGCCTAACCTACACTTGATAGAATGTTTACATTTGTCGTAGCTTTGTCAAATTATCATTTTTACGAAAAGTAAATATAAGTTTCTGTAAATACAAAAGTGAAATAAGGCAGGAACTTTAATGTGTGGAGTATGGTTAATCTTGAACCTTTATCTCGATATCCATGATATGGGCACTTTTAAATTGGAGGATCAATGATTGATTCCTCAATTAACGGTCTGGATAAGATTGAGATCAATGCTACAGATCCCGAGATTTACGACAAAAATTTCCTCTCTAATCCTTATATCTTTATTTGAGGAAAGCTTCTTTAGTTTATTTGGCTTTTTTTAAAATTTTTTTATTTGTATCCGATAAACATCAAGACGGCTGAACCGATCAGGCCCACATGAGCCCATGGAAGGTATATGGTTGGTCAGAATTAAAAAAGGTAATCCTAAAGAATTTCTCTACAATACTGCAATCTCAGTTCAACCACCATACATTGGCGGTCACTCCCTTTAAGAAAAAAAAATAAGTTTAACTTCTTACCTCTTACTAAAACTTGTTGTTCGACCGATGACTATGTGCATTGTGCATATATAATTCGACCCCCTCTACGGTAGGTGTCATTTGACTATGAAAAACATTCAGAAATTCAGACCGGCAATAGATCTGTAAAAATGCACCGCAATTAATATTTAGCATTTCAAAAACTCAAAAGTCACAAGTAAAAAAATTCAAATCAAAAGATGCGCCAATGGAGCTACTGTTAATTTTTTGGTCTCGATGTTTTAAAATTGTTTAAATATATAGCCTAAAACATGATTTCTTTGGGACCCTGCCAATTGTTGGTCTCAAATATTAGTTTGTTTAATTATCAACGACATGTTTACGATTTTATCTAATTCAGTAATACATATTGTGATATACTTTAAAAATTTACAATTTAAAATTACAAAAAAGTTTTTATATTCAAAACTAGATTCTAGAACATCGTTCATTTAGAAATTATTTCACCCATTTATCAGATCCATCCACCTTTACCTAGTTGGAGAATATTCTACATCAGATCCATCCACCTTCACCTAGTTGGAGAATATTCTACATCAGATCCATCCACCTTCACCTAGTTGGAGAATATTCTACATCAGCCAGGGGGTTAAAGCAGATAATGGTTTCATAAAGAGACTGGACCTGTAATTTCAAGTGACCCTCCATACAAAGATGGCAATGCCTGATTCACAACGGTACCTTTAAAAGCTTTGTTGACCAAGTTTTAATGGAATTAAACCCTTTTAACCTTAGAAAAACGACCATATCTTCAATATTATTGATCAGGTATTGGTTTTAAGGGTACTGTTGTGAATCGGACATTGCCATCAATGCATGGACAGTCCCTGGAATATACGCTTTCGGTCCCATTAACTCAGGAATGACATTTTGACATGGTAGTTTGCTCTGGTGTTTGGTGCATATATTTGATATTATAAACTTCACGCATGATTCATGGAAAATTAAACTTCATATTACATCATCAGGTTCCAAAGATGAAATTAGAAAAGTTCAATGAAATTCATCAGTTCCTTTCCGGTTTGGTGGGTTTGCTAAATCGATCTGAGTCTGTACATGTAAATGTATTGGTCTCCCTAGGGACCTGCAGATAAACTACCAGGCTCAATTATGGAACTGAAAATAATTTATATATTTCAGTTATTTTCTTTTCCACCCTTAACATTTTAAAGAAATTGTTAAAAATTACATTAAAAATTTTAGACAAATCATGACAAATAAGAAATTTAAACACTTCATGGACAAACTTATTTCGCAACAATTTCTCAGAAACTCCATTTAGTGCTGTTTTTAAAAGCATGTCTACCTAAAAAACGAAAGCCCTGGAATCACTCTGAACTATACAACAGGAGAAGGTCAAATATGTGCGACATCAGTGGTATGACTCTGTGACCTCGGAGGTCCTATAGTTCTGATGTTTCGCATAATCATGACATGAACATGTATCGGATTAAATATTAGAAATTTAGAACATTTTTCTTAATAGCTCATTAACCAAGAGGAGTTCTGATTGTAAACATAAAACCTTACGTGGAATTTACTTCAGTTTTACGTGGAGTAGTACTGACAATAAAAATACTAATAATAACATAATAATTATTTGGGTAGGATTGTGGTTTGGGAGAAAGTGTTTGTATACACTAAAAAAAGTTGTAATTCCAATTTTACCACTTCTCTAATTCTATCTGTGTTATTTTTAAAAATTTTATTCAAAATTATATATATATAATTTACTAAAGTTCAGGCCGCGTATTAGACTAATTTGGAATCATTCAACTCGGCCGTGTAAAGGACAAAATTATAAAGAGACAAACTCTAGCATATCTTAACCACAGCGCTCGGCCACTCTGTCCAGTTTTAGCTGCAACGCTGGCCCCGCTTTTTTGCAATGAGAAAAATTTAATCAGTTTATTTTCAAACTTTTTATAAGTTTTATCAATTTATATATCAATGTGTATAATGTTGAAAACTGATTACTTCAAAAGAGACTTCCGTTTATATGAATTATCAGAATTAAGCACTTTTCAACCCAGAAAAGCGACAATATTTTCCACAAAATAAGTTAGAAAAAATGTCAAGGATACCATTGTGAATTAGTTAGAAAAAATGTCAAGGATACCATTGTGAATTAGTTAGAAAAAATGTCAAGGATACCATTGTGAATTAGTTAGAAAAAACGTCAAGGATACCATTGTGAATTAGTTAGACAAATTGTCAAGGATACCATTGTGAATCGGGCATTGCCGTGAATTTTCAGGGAGGGTCACTTGAAATGACGCTTACAATCCCTTTAACGCAACGTAAAACTATCTGAAAAAATTTTTTACTTTAAATGAAGAAATATGATTTAGGATTACAAGGAATTTGCAAAAAAAATTAATTGGCTTTTCTTTGTGATAAATTACAAAAGCTTGATAAATTGGTTTAAATTAAAATCTCCCCAATATTTGGAGAACTCAGAAATAATAATTAATTTATAAACCATAATTAATTTGACAGAAATAGCCCTTAATAAGCATCATCAACTACATAGTCTAAACAAAATCTGCACCTCTTCCTGGATCAGATTTTATAAATAGCTAGATGTAGTTTGAACCGGTTCGAGTTCAAGAGAAATGGTTCAACTTTGTTAACGTTATTCAACTAATTCTTGCTATTAACATTGATTTTGGTCCCTGCAGTCTGGTCAGTCTGGTTAAAATCGGACTGCTTTGTTGGATGTCCAAAAAAATATTTGTTTTAAAATCTCGCATGTTATCTTTTTAAAAATCAGATTTGCTAAGTTTGCCTCTGAGTCTGAACCATACACGTGCAAAGATGATTTAATATTTTTAATAATAAAAATAATTCAAAACTTGTTCAGATTTCACCGTTTAATTTCGTAAGATTAAATAGATGCTAATGAATGTATTTTTAGCAAAATGCAATTTGATGAAGTGGAAATTGACATTCATAACATTTAAAAAGTTTATTTTGCATTTATTAGTTCTCTGCTGTCACAATAATCTTTTCTAAACCTTCCTATCCGGCCCTAAATAAATTGAATAACACATGGTCATCTTTTTGATATTCTTACTTTTGATCACAGCGGGGCAAGTTTCTAGGAATTCTTCCATCATCGGTATAGAGTGCTAACAGAACTAGACCCTGCACTGCCATCACATCGGAAACCCCCAAAATTTCATTGGAGACCCAACTGGAATAGAACGACAGCATATAAGCATTATTTTGTGCATTTGATGCTGGTAAAAAGCAAATATTTGAACCAGTATTTTGTGCATTTGATGCTGGTAAAAAGCAAATATTTATATCAGTATTAGCTTAAAAAATCAACTCATTCAGGGAGATATATCTATGTACACTGCTGTATTTTACGTTCATTGGACTACTTAATTTATTTTTATTTCATAATTTGTGACTAATAATCGACAATTATTTTTCAACATTTCAATTTTTTTGTTAAAAGAGTTTAGTTATCTGTATTGTTAAGACAATTATATAGATAAAACTAGTTTGAAAGCTTCCCAAATATCACAAATATGTCACTATAATTCGAAATCTTCTACAGTGATTTCCAGAAAAGTCTAAAACACAAAGACGAGACTCAATTTATGACTCAATTGTTGACTTTAAATAGTCCTATGAACATGAGACACTGCATTTCAGTTCAAACGTACCCATACCTCAACAAAAGAGGATTTCCATCTACTGCTAAAACTATTTTCTTTGAAACAACATCAAATATACATTACGTTGTCTTTCTATTCCACAGTTTTCTGGTTCTCACTGTATAAAGCCTTAGGATCTATCATCATGTACAAGTATCTCCCTTAATCTATATAATGTATACACACCTGTTGAGTTCAAACTTCAATATTGAATTTCCTGTAAGAATGGTAGATCCTAGGATCCTAGTATATGAATATCACTTGTATATTCTGAGAGGTTAAACTATGTATAAGAAAGATAGGATCAATTCTCCATCCTTCCTCTGTATCCAGTATCCAGTCTATAGAGCTAATATTACTGGTTGAGAGAGTTTCAGTGTCTCTGCAGGGTTGGAGTAAAATTTGAATCCGGATAAGTTGACAGGACCATTTGTACAGTGTAAACTTAGAATATATACAATACACATCCAGCACACTACAATAAGTAAATTGTATTCTTTTATACAATATATTTCTACAGAATACAATAACCAAGAATACATACAATACACACACCGTAACTTTAATATACAAAGTGTATTCTTTCATTAAATAAATGTCTATACACTATAATAAACATTTAACAAGAATACATGCAAAAATACATGCCCTGCAAACTTAAATACGTTCATTATATTTCTAAATACAATATGTTTCTATTTAATAAATACAATAAACAAAAATACATACAATAACACCCCGCACACAACAAAGTACAATAAACAAAAATCAGCAAAATCTTTGTCATGTAATGTAAACAATAACAAGGCAAAATTTTACATTGTAATATGTTCTTCTTTTTCTTACATCACACCAGCAAAGTGAATGCATGAAGGGGGGGGGGGTCTCCTCCTTCTCCTCCTTCTCCTCCTTCTCCTCCTTCTCCTCCTCCTCCTCCTCCTTCTCCTTCTCTTGCTCCTTCTCCTGCTCCGTTACCTACTCTATGAGATTGTTTGTACAGTAAAGTTAGTTTACAACAGGTTCTACTCTAGAATTGTTTTATAATTCTATTAAATGGGGAAGAGAATGTAGAACTCATGGAGAGAAAACTTTTATAACATCAATTCCATTAGAAATATGCGAACTGTTGAACTCTGAAGGATGACCCCTTATATACTTAGTTTCCAGAACGCTTTGCGGCTCTTTATCAGGAGGGTGTTATCTAAACAGATTGTTCGCCTATTTCAAAATACATATTATACTTCAATATTATTTCTAGAACCACAATTAAGACTATCTAGCTGCTTATAGGTCCACAACTCTCTCAGAGGGCATAATCTAACCTCTACCATTTAAAGGCTGGGGGTCTTAATCTTTGTATATTATGAGGGGGGGGGCGCCCCGCCTCACCCCCTCAAAAAGGTCTTACAATGAAAGTATAAAATTTCAATACTTGGTCATAAACTTTCCCGGATTAATCATGGAATTTGAGTGTGTAGAAACTACAAGATTTAGTGTCCCATCCTAACTCATTCATCGACCAAAACTTGACTCCATGTAGAATCTTAAACTACTAATTGTTTTGGTGCAATACATACTGCAGTATCCAGCAGTAACCATCAGTATCCAGCAGTATCCAGCAGTATCCAGCAGTATCCAGCAGTATCCAGCAGTATCCAGCAGTATCCAACAATATCCAGCTAACCCACCCCCCCCCTGGATACTTGAAGAGCTCTGCACTGTCCTACATGTTTCTTGTAAATATGCAGTACTGTTTCTTATACCCTGGTAGAACTAATGTTTAGACAAACTATAATTTAACAACTGCAGATAAACAAATGTATACATGAATAATCTAAACAGAAACAAGAATGAGAAAATGAAAAAGACTTAAGTTTGAAAACAAATTACATTTTTATCCTAATTTTTAAACCTTACAAGAAATAACCGATGGCTTACTCCCTAAGATTCAAGTCTGCTATGAAATATTTCATCAATTTTAAAGACAGGGTCGTCTTTGAAGTGTCGCAAGGCGTTGGGCGTTGATTTTACCGCTCTAACTCACTAATGATTTTTTGTAGCCCTACACATGTACATTTTAAAATTTAAAGCATCATTATATTGAATTTCTTATTTTCTATGAATTTACAAATTCTTCAAATAAAATTCTTCAATAGAATTCCAGAAAATCTGCAGAAAATCTTTGTGAATAATAAGAGATTATAGAAACAAATAATTGAATAAGATTACTTATTTTCGATGATAAGAGTAGTTTACTGTAGAATTTTGTTTACATTTTTTATCGTCGCTATTTGATACTTAAAAAAAAACCGATTCTGAAAACGTACCCACCCAAATTCAATGATTTTGAACGTCGACGATGCGCTCAAACTCAGTAAAAAAATTGTCCGCAATACTTCATATTCAGTTTAACCACCATGCATTGCCGGTCGCTCCCTTTAAATCACAATTTGAACCCTAGCTAGTTCTACTCTAATTAGTAATTTTCTAATTCGTATATATTTGCACCTGATTTCGAAGATCTTTTAGTCTACGAGCTCTGTTAGGTAAAATTTTATAATTGCATTCTTATTCTTCATACTTTTACATCATGCCAAATTTATATATTCTTTTGATTTTTTGCATGACATCTCCTAAAAATCCATTGAATTAATCACACCAATTAGTTTTTAATTGAGTTATAATTATTGATTCCACAATTTGAATTTGTATCAACTATTTCTAGAGAAAACACATGAATAAGTTTTGCAGGTTTGGATTAAACAGAAAATATATATATCTGCTCTTTATATACTGGGCATTTTTCATAAGGAGGCATCCAAGAGTTTTCTTTTATTAATAAATATGTGAGCTGTAGCTTCTTAATCATGTTAGTTAGAAGCCTAGTCCTATATTCTTCTATTCAATTTACATGATTTAGTTTTCATTTTAACATTTTAGAGGACTGTACACTGTACACTGTACACCGTACACTGTACACTGTACACTGTACACTGTACACTGTACACTGTACACTGTACACTGTACACTGCACACTGCACATTGCACACTGTACACTGTACACTGTACACTGTACACTGTACACCGTACACTGTACTCTGCACACAGTACACTGTACACTGTACACTGTACACTGTACACCGTACACCGTACACTGTACACTGTACACTGTACACTGAACACTGCACACTGCACACTGCACACTGCACACTGCACACTGTTCATTGCACACAGTACATTGCACACAGCACACTGCACACTGCACACTGCACACTGCACACTGCACACTGCACACTGCACACTGCACACTGCACACTGCACACTGCACACTGCACACTGTACACTGCACACTGCACACTGATCACAAGAATGTTTTAAAATTCTGTCAATGTTGGTGCTAAACATAATAGTTTTTAAGGGAAAGTATTTTAAACGAAAAGAAAAAAACCTACTATTTATAGGGGATAAATAGAAACAAAGAGTATGTAAAAGAACGGAAAGGTTATGGCATATTTGAGAGCCAAATAGTATGCATAAGAATGTATAGGTTAGGGCCTGGATAGATCCATAGAGTATGTAAAAGCACGGTTACAAGAGTAGGGATTCAAAATTATAAACAAAAATTATCCTTTGTTTGTTTACTATCTTTCTGTTCCACTATATCCGTATACTTACAACTGTTTCAACTATAGTTTTTAATTTTAGGTGTTTTAACGTATAATTGTTGTAATGTGTTGAGTAAGTGATGTAACATGCAATTGTTGTAATGTGTGCAATAAGTGTTTTAACGTGCAATTGTTGTAATGTGTTGAGTAAGTGATGTAACATGCAATTGTTGTAATGTGTTGAGTAAGTGATGCAACATGCAATTGTTGTAATGTGTGAAATAAGTGTTTTAAAGTGCAATTGTTGTAATGTGTTGAGTAAGTGATGTAACATGCAAGTGTTGTAATGTGTTGAGTAAGTGATGTAGCATGCAATTGTTGTAATGTGTTGAGTAAACGTTGTAACATGCAAGTGTTTTAATGTGTTGTGTAAGTGTTGTAACATTCAAGTGTTGTAATGTGTGGAATAAGTGTTGTAACATGCAAGTGTTGTAATGTACTGAATAAGTGTTGTAACATGCAAGTGTTGTAATGTGTGGGATAAGTAATGTAACATGCAATTGTTGTAATGTGTTGAGTAAGTGTTGTAACATGCAATTGTTGTAATGTGATAGGTAAGTGTTGTAACATGCAAGTGTTGTAATGTGTTGAGTAAGTGATGTAACATGCAAGCGTTGTAATGTGTGTCGAATAAGTGTTGTAACATGCAACTGTTGTAATGTGTTGTGTAAGTGTTGTAACATTCAAGTGTTGTAATGTGTGGAATAAGTTTAGTAACATGCAAGTGTTGTAATGTACTGAGTAAGTGTTGTAACATGCAAATGTTGTAATGTGTGGAGTAAATGTTGTAACATTCAAGTGTTGTAATGTGTAAAATAAGTGATGTAACATGCAATTGTTGTAATGTGTTGAGTAAGGAATATAACATGCAATTGCTTTAATGTGTTGAGTAAGTGATGTAACATGCAATTGTTGTAATGTGTTGAGTAATTGATGTAATATGCAATTGTTGTAATGTGTGCAATAAGTTTTTTAAATTGCAATTGTTGTAATGTGTTAAGTAAGTGATGTAACATGCAATTGTTGAAATGTGTTGAGTAAGTGATTTTACATGCAAGTGTTGTAATGTGTTGAGTAAGTGTTGTAACATGCAAGTTGTAACATGCAATTGTTGTAATGTGTGAAATATATGTTTCAACGTGCAAGTGTTGTAATGTGTTGAGTAAGTGCTGTAACATGCAATTGACGTAATGTGTTGAGAAAGTGATGTAACATGCAATTGTTGTAATGTGTTGAATAAGTGTTGTAACATGCACTTGTTGTAATGTATTGAGTAAGTATTGTAACATGCAAGTGTTGTAATGTGTTGAGTAAGTGTTGTAACATGCAAGTGTTGTAATGTGTTGAGTAAGTGTTGTAAAATGTAAGTGTTGTAATGTGTGGAATAAGTGTTTTAACGTGCAAGTGTAGCAATGTGCTGAGTAATTGTTGTAACATGCAAGTGTTGTAATGTGTTCGGTAAGAGTTGTAACATGCAAGTGTAGTAATATGCTGACTATGTGTTGTAACATGCAATTGTTGTAATGTGTTGAGCAAGTAATGTAACATGCAATTGTTGTAATGTGTTAAATAAGTTTTGTAACTTGCAAATGTTCTAATGTGTTGAGTAAGTGATTTAACGTGCAATTGTTGAAATGCGTGGAATAACTGCTTTAACGTGCAATTGTTGTAATGTGTTGTAACATGCAAGTGTTGTAATAAGTTAAGTAAGTGTTATAGCATGCAAGAAGTGTAATGTGTAGAATAAGTGTTGTAACATGCAAGTGTTGTAACATGCAAGTGTTGTAATGTGTTAAGAAAGTGTTATAACATGCAAGTGTTGTAATGTATTGCGTAAGTGATGTAACATGCAAGTGTAGTAATGTGTTGACTAAGTGTTGTAACATGCAAGTGTTGTAATGTGTTGAGTAAGTGTTGTAACATGCAAGTGTAGTAATGTGTTGACTAAGTGTTGTAACATGCAAGTGTTTTAATGTGTTGAGTAAGTGTTGTAACATGCAAGTATTGTAATGTGTGGAATAAGTGTTGTAACATGCAATTGTTGTAATGTGTTGACTAAGTTTTGTAATGTGTGGAATAAGTGTTGTAACATGCAAGTGTTGTAATGTGTGGAATAAGTGTTGTAACATGCAAGTGTTTGTGGCGATGTAATGGATAGTAAAAGAAAAGTGCCGAGTCCACTAAATTTTCTTTTTCCACCGCCCTGCAGTAAATCTTTCTTGTATATATCCAAATATTGTTTTAAAGGAATAGAAGTACTTTCCAGAAATATTATTTACTCTTTCTGAGATCTAATTGAAAAGAATGAAAAGTAATTTAGCTTGGAGATAGAAAACCTATTTATAACCTGTAGGTAGTAGAATATGATAATATTCGTAAATGTATAAAATCATCTGTATTTCTCATGGGTTCAAACCTTTAACTCATTTATTTTTAAAACTTTCCATTCAAGAATCGCCATTATAAAACTTTCAACCCTGTATATTCTTTTTTTGACAAAATTACCTCGGAGAATTAAAAATAAAATTTGATCTTACCAGGCTGCATTTCTTGCATAAAACGTGCTGGGTCGACTCTTCACTGGGTAGCCATCCTGGACAGTACGACTGAATGTATTAACAGTGCATGTTGTACCGGCACATGAATACTGAATAGGAACCGAACATTTTTCTCACCCCGGACTAACCAGAGTGAAGAACATTCGGTTTCTTCTCTTTTAAATTAAATGTGTTTTGGTCTATAATTCAACAATCTTTAACGTAAGGATTTTTCTATTCTATACTTTTTCATTTAAAATGAATATGCCGACAAAAATTATCTGAGAAAAAAAAACAATAAAAAATTATGGTTTATGGGTCAAATTGTGATCGAAAGTCCCAGCTTTCTGAAATATTGACAGAACCGTTAAATCCACGTGTTCTGAAGGACTGCAATAGACGTAATTTATCTTGAGATTTCTGTAAAAAATGGTTATTTTCGATTGTCGTTTCTCAAAAATGTTACAAAATAAAGTTTTAAGAGGAGAGGTTACCATTTTTAGTATCGGGCTTGAAATTAAAACACTAAGTTTCTATAATCCTTTATATTTTGAATTTTAAACCTGTTTGTGCAAACCTTTGATTTTTCAGACTATATCAGAATCTGTCTATTCAGTCCTCCATCAGCTTGAAATATCAAAGGTTTACGAGTATTTCGTAGAGTAATATTCTTATGTTTTCTTTATTCTTGATTTTTTTTGTAAACTTATTAACTTCAACTTTAACTTATTGATTTATTAAAACGTTAATAAAAGATGATTGGCAACTTCATTTATAAAGTTCATTAAACATTTCTAATGGAATTGATGTTATAAAAGATTTTTCTCCTGCATGTTTTCTACATTCTCTTCCCCATATAATAGAATTATAAAACAATTCTAGAGTAGAACCTGTTGTAAACTAACTTTACTTTACAAACAATCTCATAGAGTAGATAAAGGAGGAGGAGGAGAAGGAGGAGCAGAAGGAGGAGAAGGAGGAGAAGGAGGAGAAGGAGGAGAAGGAGGAGAAGGAAGAGAAGGAGGAGAGGGAGGAGAAGGAGGAGAATGAGGAGAAGGAGGAAAAGGAGGAGTAGGAGACACGAAGGAGGCGATGGAGGCGAAGGATGCGAAGGAGGAGAAGGAGGAGAAGGAGGAGTAGATGGGGAGACTGTTAAATTTATATAACATCCCCTCCCAATATATATTCTCATAAAATTGATCTAAAAATAACTGTGAAAATGAATCTGAAGGTGAGTATACGAAGATATAATGAAAACCTGAAGTATACACAAGGTTTAAACAATATATACACCAAAATAACTGTTGGATGTGAGAGAGGAGGGGGGTAGATGCAATCCCCCACCCCTGCTCTTTTCGGTTGTGATTGTGAACAATGAATGATGCAAAAAAAAATTTCAAAACCGTCCATACGATTGCGAATTGACTATTTAATATTGGAGAAATCACTGTATGTAAGGCCCCAAGAAAATTTTTAATATCATGTTTTACATCATTTTACGGTTTTCTTGGAAAGGAGTTGAGTCTTTAAACTCAGATTTTCTTATCCCTATGACTCTGCGACTGCAACCCAATGTTGTAGACCTTAAATATTTCAAACTATGAATTCTGGTAGATAAAATAATCTAAATTTGAAATATCAAAGGTTTACACCATGGGATTGCAAAGTTATAGGGATCATAAAGTTTGAGTGTGTGGCAAAGACTCAATTTCTTTTATGCTGAATTCAAATCTGAAGAACGCGTTTCAAATATTGAAAAGTAAAGAAGTTATAGACAAATAACGGTCCAAAATTCTGTTTTTTTAACTTTTTAAAATTTTGATAAGTTTTTTATCTCTAACTAATTCAATTTTCATATTTTTAAAGCGCTTTTCATATTTAAATTCAGCATAAAATTTCCAAGAAAATGATGTAATACATGAAATAAAAAAAATGTCCGATATTAAAACTTTTTTTTTGGTGGGCGTTTTGCTGATTTCTAAAAAAAGTCACAAATCAATCACCCGTATTGACAACATTGTTTATTAAAAATTTAAACTTATATGAAACGTGCATATTGATATATTCGTATAACTTTAAATATGAACATTTCAGAGTTTCAAACATATTGACATTTTCATTATAGATTGTTCGCATCATCCACATTTATTTAATATTTGGAAAATAGAATTGGAAACTAATTATTTTGTTATGAAAATTTAATCCTTTTAAATAATAAACATGTTTAGATCGCTAGGAAAAGTTTGGTTTACTGGACACAGGCTTAGCTTTACAATACCCATCCCACTAATTTAAACATTTACTTGTTCATAAACCCTCCATGTTTATTGTAAAAAATATCAGAATTTGATAATATTACAATATTATACTGATTGATAGAAATAATAAACTTTCCAGAAAAAAGTGCAAAGTTTTCCATCAATTAAGAAAACTTTTTCTAATGGATTCTTCAAATACATCAGACTTTACTATATATTTGTTTGCTTTCTATGATTTTAACTCACATCTCTTTAGGAATATTTGTAAACAATAAATATTTTGAACAATACATTCATTTTACCCAATTTCGTGATATATGATTTCAAAATTATTTCATCGGACAAAATATTCAGAATGTTTCATAACATAAATCATTTGTATGGAAGTAATCATAATTTACGATTACATTTTTCCTCTGTCTAATGCAATCGTTAGTTTTAGAGTTGATGCTTTTATTAAAAACAATGATTTTTTTGTCTTTTCTTTCTTTCTTTAACGATTTTTTTTTACTTTTAACGATGATTAAAAAACGTATAAATTATATTTTGTAATATCTATTTTATTACGAAATGTTTTATAAGAAAAGTAGGTAAAGTATACTTGAAGAAGTTTTAAGCTCTTTGTGGGGGATTACCAGGCCTAGTTCATCCTTCATCCTTATACAATACTTCATTTATACACCTTCTCATCCTCATCCCTACCAGGCCTAGTTCATCCTTCATTCTTATACAATACTTCATTCATACACCTTCTCATCCTCATCCATACCAGGCCTAGTTCATCTTTCATTCTTTACACCTTCTCATCCTCATCCATACCAGGCCTAGTTCATTCTTCATCCTTATACAATACTTCATTTATACACCTTCTCATCCTCATCCATACCAGGACTAGTTCATCTATCATCCTTATACAATATTTAATTCATGCACCTTCTCATCCTCATCTATACCAGGCCTAGTTCATCCTTCATCCTTATACAATACTTCATTTATACACCTTCTCATCCTCATCCATACCAGGCCTAGTTCATCTATCATCCTTATACAATACTTAATTCATGCACCTTCTCATCCTCATCCATACCAGGCCTAGTTCATCCTTCATTCTTATACTATACGTCATTCATACACCTTCTCATCCTCATCCATTCCAGGCCTAGTTCATCCTCCATCCTTATACAATACTTCATTTATACACCTTCTCATCCTCATCCATACCAGGCCTAGTTCATCTATCATTCTTATACAATACTTAATTCATGCACCTTCTCATCCTCATCTATACCAGGCCTAGTTCATCCTTCATTCTTATACAATACGTCATCCATACACCTTCTCATCCTCATCCATACCAGGCCTAGTTCATCCTTCATTCTAATACAATACGTCATTCATACACCTTCTCATCCTCATCCATACCAGGCCTAGTTCATCCTTCGTTCTTATAAAATACTTCATTCATGCACCTTCTCATCATCATCCATACCAGGCCTAGTTCATCCTTCATTCTTATACAATACTTCATTTATACACCTTCTCATCCTCATCCATACCAGGCCTAGTTCATCCTTCATCCTTATACAATACTTCATTCATACACTTTCTCATCCTGATCAATACAATGCCTAGTGCATCCCTCATTCTTATACAATACTTTATTCATACACCTTCTCATCCTCATCCATAACAGGCCTAGTTCATCCTTCATTCCTTTAAAATACTTCATTCATACACCTTCTTATCCTCATCCATACCGGGCCTAGTTCATCTCCCCTCCTTTTACAATACTTCATTCATACACCTTCTCATCTTCATCCATACCAGGCCTAGTTCATCTCTCATCCTTATACAATACTTCATTCATACACCTTCTCATCCTCATCCATACTAGGCCTAGTTCATCCATTATTCCTATACAATACTTTATTCATACACCTTCTCATCCTCATCCATACCAGACCTAGTTCATCTCTCATCTTTATACAATACTTCATTAACTTCATTAATCCATCCTCATCCTGATCCATACAATTTCTAGTTCATCCTCATTCATACCAGGCTTTGCTCATCCTTCATTCTTATACAATATTTCATTCATACACCTTCTCATCCTCATCCACACCAGGCCCTAGTTCATCCTTCATCCTCATACAATACTTTATTCATGCACCTTCTCATCCTCATCCATACCATGCCTAGTTCATCCTCATTCATACCAGGCCTAGTTCATCCTTCATTCTTATACAATACTTCATTCATGCACCTTCTCATCCTCATCCATACCATGACTAGTTCATCCTCATTTAATCCAGGCCTTGTTCATCCTTCATTCTTATACAATACTTCATTCATGCACCTTCTCATCCTCATCCATACCATGCCTAGTTCATCTCCCATCCTTATACAATACTTCATTCTTATATATATATATATTTTTATTTCCAGGAAATGTTTACAATTCTGAATCTCTCTTCGGAACATCATATGGTTTATCCAGTTCTGTTACTCCACAGGATGTTATTAGTACTTCCATCTTAGGTCTAAACAATAAGTCATATATTAAATTTGATCAAAGGTCAGTAACTGCAAAAATCTGAGAAATATTGCAGACAAATGCAACACAGATTTCAATATTATTGACAAACATATTTCACAAATATACCCATGGAAGATGAATGGAGGCTTATATTTTTAAATGAATTCATTTCTGCAAAAAAACAATAAGATTGTTACCGATGGAATTGACCAAGCTGAGCTTGACAATATTATCAATCTATTTGCATGCAGAACGACCTATGAGTAGTAATTTGTTTCCCATCAGGATTTAGTTTTTTGTACTTGTATTTATTTTCATATTTACGCTTATACATTTTTTATCTGTATAATTGTTCCAATTAAATAAATGGTGTACGTTTACGAAATAAATATATAAATAAAATATTAAATGTTGACGAATCCGTATATTCGTTTACGCCTTTTACTAAGGATGCAACTTTGGGCGAAACTTTGTAGCACTTTTTTGATAAAAAAGCTTGCAACAGTAATATTTTTTTATAAAGGAATTAAGTCTTTGCTACAAATTCTGATTTTCTAATCCCTATATCTGAGCAACCCAATGTTGTAGACCTTAGATATTTCAAACTTTGAATTCTGTTTTATCAAATAATCTAAGTTTAAAATGCTAAAGGTTTACATTTTTAGGTCACGAAGATATAGGCATATTGATGTTGAGGCAAAAACTCAGTTCCTTTTCAAATCATTAAGATTTTTGCTTTTTTTTTGTTCAGTTAGTTCTAAGAGTGAAACTTAATTTGTTTTATTAAAATAAAATACAAAGATTTGATCTGCTTTTGTAATTTTTTAGCTTTTCCGATAAAAACTATTCAATCTGTTATAAAGATATTATAATTACTTTATGCTTTAGAAAACAAGGTATTTTATACTAAGGGTAGGAGGGATAGGGTTTATGAACACATTTGACGTCTTTGTACTTCTAAGAACTAGTTTTAACAAAGCAAAAACAAAGTTTGTAAACAAAGGTCGAAATGTAGAGGATCAACAATGTTGTCTTCCAGTATTGAAACCAAACCATGAATTACTTGTGTAATTACAGTTAATTTTCTGCTTCTTTAGAATATAGTGTTGCTACTTTTTGGTGACCCAGACATGATCATTTTGTCAAGGAAAATAACTTTCGCTGACGTACCCAAAGTTGGTTTCGACGGGTCCCTGCGATTTTCAAGCCCATACTCCAAGGTAAGGTTTCCGTCCATTTTGGTTAATCTTTTTCAGATGTAGCAATGGACAAGATTCCAGCAGTTCCGGACCAGGTGTCTTTAACGACCATTCTGGACCAATTCTCCGGAGGTATGGTTCATCCAAGCAGAAACTTATTTCGAGAATAAGAGGATTACTGCCTCCCGTACCAAGTTTACTCAATGTGTTGCCTCCTGGATTTAGTAAGATGGCCTTCCGCCGATCCTTACGATGCTCTGCGATGTCGACTAATTCAGATGTACACATTTAGTGATTTTCAGTGTTATCAGTCCATACAGAGTCTCCATCTTCTCTTTGACCAGTGTCACTCAGTGCTGATAGATAAGATGCTCATGCTACTCCCCGAGAAAGAGAAGCCAGAATGTTTCTTTCGAGGTTTTTTCATGGAATCGATTCACAGTCAAATGTGTAGAGCTAGAAACCCTAGTTATCACAAGAAAGCTCTGAAATAGGAAGACGACTCCTCTTAGAATCAAGTTATTAGTTTAAAAGTCCAATGAGCATGAGACACAGCAATTGTGCAGTGTAAACCTATTTCACTAAATTAGGGATTTAGTAAGTGTCTAGTAACACTTTTTACTTTGTAACTACATAGAATACACTTAAGTAATGCTATAATGTCGTCTTCCTATTTTGTTCTTTTCTAGTTATCACTGTATATTTTATTTAAAAAATTGTTAAATTCCTAGCAATTGTCAAATGTAGTGCCGAAAGATAGATAGTAAATATTCAAAGGGGTACACAGGGATTTGTGAAGGGGAAGGGATTGTAACCTTTTTGCAATTTAAGAAGTGGGTTGATTCTCACAAGGAAATCATAGCTTTTATTTTTCCAGGGGGTTAACCACCATAGCCCTGGCCCCCCTCTCCACCCTGTATACGCCCCTGATAATATAGAATCAGTGATAGTGGTGGTATTCGGAAGAAGGAAGTATGGCTTTTGTATTTTGTCCCAAAATGAGAAAATAAATTGAACACTTAAGCTGGAAGATGAGACCACTATATATCTACAAGTGTTCGGACATAAACAAGGCTCAAAGTTAAATGAAACATCTGAAATAGTTCAGGAAAAACTGTTTCTTGGTTTATGTTTTGCACAATATTTGAACTTGAAAATATTCATCTTCAAATTTACTCCTCAGCCAACAAAAAAAAAGTGAGTAAAAAAAGAATAAAAAATTCACAACAAAAAATACAGAAGAAAATGTAGATATCAAAATAATCATTCACAGTGATATATAATATTATCTTATACATACATATACTTAGCTTGTCTGTTTGTTTGTAAGTGTGTGTCCAGTAAACGTCAAAACGGCTGAGCCGATCGGGCCCAAATTTTGTGTGGGACATAACAGGTTTATGGATAATCGATTTTTTTCAAAAATTTGCCACTGACAAAATTCAACTTTTAAAAATTTTAAAAATCCACAAAATCTTGTTTTTAAAATTCGCGATTTTGTTTGTTTGTTTTGTTTTACAATGTACATGTACAAAGAGAAAATGTTAACAAATGAAATAGAAGATGGGCGCGAAGCGCCTTAAAAGTCTAACATGCATGTATAGATTGCACATTGTATTTTATACATTTGCATGATTTAAAAAGTTCAAATAGCAGATTTCAAATTTGGCAATTGAAATCGAATCAAACTGTGGATTACGATTACAAATTATTAAATAAGAAATTACATTTGCAGACAGAAATTCCAGAATTTTATTACCTGTCATTCTTGCCAGTTTCTAGATCATTTATTCTCCAAACTATATCCATACCCGTTAACACCTGTCATATAAAAATATCAAAGGGACTGCTCACCTTTTTGAAAATATTAAAGGGATCGTTAACTTCTTACAAGAATATTAAAGGGATAGTTTACCAGTTTTGAAAATATAAAAGGGATTGTTCATCTATTCTAAAAATATTAATGGAATTGTTCACCTATTTTGAAAATATTAAAGGGATTGTTCACCTATTATGAAAATATTAAAGGGATTATTCACCTATTTTGAAAATATTAAAGGGATTGTTCATCTATTTTGAAAATATTTAAAGGAATGTTCACCTACTTTGAAAATATTAAAGGGATTGTTCACCTATTTGAAAATATTAAAGGGATTGTTGACTTATTTTAACAAAGTTAAAGGGATTGTTCATCTATTTGAAAATATTAAAGGAATTGTTCACCTATTTTGAAAATATTAAAGGGATTGTTCACCTATTTTGAAAATATTAAAGGGATTGTGCACCTACTTTGAAAATATAAAAGGGATTGTTTACCTATTTTGAAAATATTAAAAATATCATTTGAAATTAAACAAAAGCACTATATGGTTAAGACTTTGGTGAATGAAC
This sequence comes from Eurytemora carolleeae, assembly GCF_000591075.1. NCBI lineage: Eukaryota > Metazoa > Arthropoda > Copepoda > Calanoida > Temoridae > Eurytemora > Eurytemora carolleeae. The sequence goes on along the minus strand of NW_019396063.1, from coordinate 84,928 downwards.
AAAAGCATTATTTGGTTAATTCTATGGTGAATGTTTACTCTTCCCGTGTCTTTATCTCTTTGAATGATATCAATGGATTAGGAACGTAATTTATGTGATTTTTCAATAAATCTAGTCCCGGACCATCCTTGATATTAGAATAATATCAAGGGATTAGGAACGTAATTTATGTGATTTTTCAATAAATCTAGTCCCGGGCCATTAATGCCCTTTGGATGGAAATTAATGGAGAAAAAAACATTGTTTGTTTATCTAACTTTTTTCAAAATGAAATTTGAAATTGCAGACTTTTATATGAAAGTTTGATTCAGTCTTACAGTACCAGTCTTTCAGATTAGGATTCACTTAAAATTACGGCTTTTCTGTCAATTCTAAATATTAATAAAAATATCAAAAATAGAAAGCTTTCGTTGTTATAAATCCATAAAATAAAATAAAACATTTTTAGTTTGGACCTTGCTACACTGAAGCAACCGTCCAAAGCAATACTCCTTTTTGTATCGTTTTGAAATATTTAAAAGAAATTGATTATTTACCACAAACTCTAATTTTTAATTTCTATATTTGCGCAACAGAACGGTTTAAACATTTCATAACAAACTAAAGAAAATTTTAATTAATAAGAAAAAAAATCATTATTCTTGTAATATGTTTAAGTTCGAAAACAGAATGTATTTAAATATTTATCATGATTAACCTTTCCAAAAACTACATGCTGACCATCCAGAAAGTCTCTGAAACAAGATATTGGATTATCACAGTTAAATGGTCCCAATTAAAGAATAAAGCTTTGTTTAAGATTGTTCCCCCCTTCCCCTCTTCCCCCTTCCCCTTGGGAATTTCAACTCTGTTACCTATCTCTGGAATCTCTACAAGTAAGAATAAAGAACTGTGAACCATTTGTATTTTCTCCATTGTTTGCCATTGATACCGCTCCGACTCCAAAATGTTCAATCTAGAAAATGAAAAAAATTATCAAAAATAAATACTTTAAAATATAAGTGTACATACATGTGTATATGTAATTATGTATACCCCCCACCCCTTTGTTCTTTTCGACTCTTTTACCTTCAATATTTCTTTTAACTTTTGTATCATGACCTATCTTCCATCCAAGGGAAAAAATTGAAAACTTGCCTCAAATTCTAATTCTGGGTATTCCTTTTATCTTTGCAACCTGCAAGTGTAAACTTTGATCATTTAATCTTGCGGATATCATAGTTTGAAATATCTAAGGTCTACGACATTAATTTTCAAAGATATAAAGATTACACTATTAGAGTTGGAGGCAAGTAATCAGTTTTTTGAATTTTCACGCTTAATGTGGAATAGACATTAAAATAATATTTTATTATATTTGATGTTGTTACAGCGCTAAAAGTTTTGCTCTAGTATCTTTAAAATCCCTAATTTTAAATCATAACTTAAATCTAAAAGTCGTCTCTTATTCAACAGTTTTCTGGGTCTCACTGTATCCCCATTTTAGCTATCCTTGGTTTAGTTGAGAAATCTAGACGGTTTGGAATTTTTATGACATTAACAATCAACATTGAGTTTACCAAAACAGTGTTTCCTTTAAAAGTAAAGTCTAAAGTAGGTTCATGTAAAGGTTAGTTTACAGTACGGTGGTAGGCGATTATTGCAATACAATGACGACGACTTTTTGTTTCAGTTTTGATTGTTTACAAGGTTTTTTCGAATTTCAAGTTTACAAGTTATCAAAGAAAAGCTTTTTAATTGACAGAATCTCTAGACTTCCATGCTGATTAACAGCTTGATTTAAATCAAAATTGGAGGGAGTGACAGCAATTATCAAAAATGTCAAAAATAGGAATTTCCCAAATGCCTGGGTATCTGGGAAATTTCTCAAATGTCTGGGTATCTGGGAAATTTCCCAAATGCCTGGGTATCTGGGAAATTTCTCAAA